>NW_007732479.1:5546-6400 GCF_000696425.1 Galeopterus variegatus | reverse complement strand
GATGGTGATGATGATGGTGGTGATGATGATGGTGGTGGTGGTAATGATGATGATGGTGATGCTGGTGATGGTGATGATGGTGATGATGGTGATGGTGATGATGCTGGTGATGATGATGATGGTGATGATGGTGGTGATGGTGGTGGTGGTGATGACAGTGATGATAGTGATGATGATGGTGGAGATGATGGTGGTGGTGATGGTGGTGGTGGTGATGGTGATGATGGTGATGATGATGGTGGTGATAATGGTGGTGGTGGTGGTGATGATGGTGGTGGTGATGATGTATTGACGATGGTGATGGTGATGGTGATGATGGTGATGATGATGGTGGTGATGGTGGTGGTGATGGTGGTGATGATGGTGGTGGTGATGGTTGTGGTGATGATGATGGTGATGATGGTGGTGGTGATGATGGTGGTGGTGGTGGTGATGATGGTGATGATGGTGGTGGTGATGGTGGTGATGGTGGTGGTGATGATGGTGGTGGTGATGATGTATTGATGATGGTGATGGTGATGATGGTGGTGATGATGGTGGTGGTGATGGTGATGATGGTGGTGGTGATGATGTATTGATGATGGTGATGGTGATGATGGTGATGATGATGGTGGTGATAATGGTGGTGGTGGTGGTGATGATGGTGGTGGTGATGATGTATTGATGATGGTGATGGTGATGATGGTGATGATGATGGTGGTGATAATGGTGGTGGTGGTGGTGATGATGGTGGTGGTGATGATGTATTGATGATGGTGGTGGTGGTGGTGATAGCCCTGCCTCCCTCCGTGCCTTTCCATGTAGGTTTCCTCTGTTAAGAAAACTTCCTCCACTGCAGGTGCTATTATTCCATC
>NW_007732479.1:4320-5327 GCF_000696425.1 Galeopterus variegatus | reverse complement strand
TTTCCATGTAGGTTTCCTCTGTTAAGAAAACTTCCTCCACTGCAGGTGCTATTATTCCATCCTCCTTTACCTAGCTAAGTCCTACTCCTTAACCTTTACATTTCAGTGTGATATCACTTTCTCAGGGAAGCAGCCTCCAATTTCTTAAACTACATGAATTAGCCCTATTATAATCTCTCTTGGCAAGCACCGTGTACTTTTCCTTTATGGCACTTTTCACAAATGTAAACAATTTATTATTTACAAAATATCATTGAAAATCTCCCTCAACTTGACTGTGATCCAGTGTGTTCACCCTTATTTCCCTCTTCCCACCTTCTAGTGCTGTGCCTAACATAATTCCTGTTCCTGAATAAATATGTGTCAGATGAATAAGAGAATGACAAAGATGGCAATGACCATCCAACTAAAATAGTGGGGAAAGTGTAGTCTCTGGTACTTAATTCAAAGCATCGAAACAAGTGACTATTTTGCCTGCAGTTTAAAGATCATCTGCAAGATGAGAGTCATTTTAAAAAGATGGAAAATTTGTTAAAATATATACATAACTAATTATAACCAGATGAATCCAAGTACATGACTGATGACATAGTGTTTAAAAAAGGAAAAAGGAAAAATATTGGCAGAGAAATGAAGAAAAATAATTTTTAAAGGGCCTCTCCTGATAGTTCTGCCTTTCTGGCTTGTTTCCCTAGAAGAAGGGCCCTGGATACTGAGGCTGGCTGAGTGGATGTGGGGTGCTGCTGGACATCAGTGAATCCTCAGATCTTTACTGTCTCAGGCCACAGTTGCGGTGCAGGACAAGAAAGGCCCATAAAGATGACATGTTTGCTTGGCGGCTCCCTGTTGGAGCTCCAATGTATTACCTGGATCTAATTATCTCATCTCCAGCTGACAGAGGGCTTTCCATGGAACCTCTCCATCACCGCTGCCTCAGCCGGGCTTCCAGGGGGCTGTCTAAGAGCTTGATATATTTTTGGATCCCCTGCTCATTGGATGAACAAGCT
>NW_007732479.1:1252-3622 GCF_000696425.1 Galeopterus variegatus | reverse complement strand
CAGGGGGCTGTCTAAGAGCTTGATATATTTTTGGATCCCCTGCTCATTGGATGAACAAGCTGAAGCAAATCATGTATTGACCTCAAAGCATGTATAAACTGTAGAACATTATATTCTCATCAGAGCCACGGGGGCAGTAAACTACAGTTTCTCTGCTGTGAAACATGGTTTTGGGTATGCACTGTGTTACTGGGGTTGTACCTAAACAATAATACATCATTTGTGGCACATGTCGCCTTCTTTATTGAAAGGCAAAACAAAGAGTTGAGGACAAAAATCATTACTTCTTTAGCAATTTTTCACAAAATGCTTTTCTTTTGTACTTGACACACAGATGGGACATTGTACTATGAAGGAAATGATGTATGGCAGCGTGACAAATTTCATTTCCTTTCTAAAACCAGACTCAGAAGGATGCACAAATTTGGAAAGGTTGTGTTTCTTTAAAAAAAAAAAAAGAATAAAATATTCTTTAAAAGGGGGAGAGAGGACTCCAGTGGGTCTCGAGAAAGCATTTGTATGCTTTAATTGACTTGTCAGGTATTGATCAAAGTGCTTAAATGATAATATTGGTAACAATAAACCAGCTCATGTAAGAGCTTTTGTATCATCTTAAAAATGATCACCCATCACTAAGGCTGGAATTAACAAAATGTGTCCAGTCGGGGCTGGACAGCAAAGGGAACTGACACAAAAATCAGCTCCTCTGGGCTCAGGAAACCGAGCATGATCTATCTGAATTTTAGAAGAAATTGTGTGGGTGCCCTCAGTTCTTGCCCATTCCTTCTCTATCCTTCCTTTTTTTCTTCATTCCTTCCTCAAATGCACTGTCTCTCCAAGCATATTCAGCCACCACCTGGTTTCTGAGTCTCTGGGTTGCTGCCTAAAAATGTGAGATCTCTAGATCCATTCAGATTCGGAATCAGGCTGTGTAGAGCTGGGGCATGGGTTTCTGCACACTTCATACATCCACAAAATGATGTTTCTTCACTCCAAAGTCTATGAACCACTGCCCACGTGTCTCATCCCAGGCTGCTGTGAGGATAAATCATGATTAACATCTGCAAAGGACCGGACTTATTTTTCTGACTTTTTACCCTTAGTATTTTGCTAGGTGACTATTTTTTAAAAGTGTTCACGGCTGTGGTGGTTTATGGTGTAAGTTTTCCAGATAACATGTTTGCATTTTTTGAATGTCTATTTGTTTTTCAACTCATCATTTCCAAAATTATGTTAGACATTTCTTTAAAGGAAATAAATAAAAGGTTCAACTATGTTTAAGAAACAATGGGCTGAACTTAGTTAAGTTTACTGAAATAGCTTGTCTACAGGACTGTCAGGGCTTTTGATAGATGCATGTACAATGCATTTCTCCAATTAGTAGTTTCTTAAACATACTTTATAGTAAACTCCTTTGTCCTGGAGAATTTCATGAGATTTGTGTTTCAAAGAACAAACTTTGGATAATGCTGACTAACTCAGAAGGAATATTAAGTAGTAAGTGGAAATCTTAGAGGCACTGGGGTGGGTGGGCTGTGGCAGAAGAAACATTTGATGTCTCTTAAATATTACCACATACATGTCTGTTTACTATGCTCATAGAGTATTCTGCGTTTATGGAGGAAAAATCATCTGATACTCAGAAATGAAGATTATGTGTTAGATAATTTAATATTACCTCCAAATGAACTCAACATCCTAGAAAATATTTCCTAGGCAATGTTGTGTTCGTTAAAAAAAAAATCAAGTTGGCACTATTTACCTAAGTTTATATCCATAATATTTAAGCTACTGTGATTTTCCTCTCATGCTTTACTTTTCCTCAGTTACTTGGATTATTAAAAACTCAGCCAGTGTTTTAAGCACCANGGTGGTGATGATAGTGATGATGATGGTGGAGATGATGGTGGTGGTGATGATAGTGATGATGATGGTGGTGATGATGGTGGTGATGATGGTGATGATGATGGTGGTGATAATGGTGGTGGTGGTGGTGATGATGGTGGTGGTGATGGTGATGATGGTGATTATGATGGTGGTGATAATGGTGGTGGTGGTGGTGATGATGGTGGTGGTGATGATGATGGTGGTGATGATGGTGGTGGTGATGGTGATGATGGTGATGATGATGGTGGTGATAATGGTGGTGGTGATGGAGATGATGGTGGTGGTGATGATGATGGTGGTGATGATGGTGGTGGTGATGATGATGGTGGTGATAATGGTGGTGGTGATGGAGATGATGGTGGTGGTGATGATGATGGTGGTGATGATGGTGGTGGTGGTGGTGATGATGGTGATGATGGTGGTGGTGATGATGGTGGTGATGGTGGTGGTGGTGATGACAGTGATGATAGTGATGATGATGGT
>NW_007732479.1:0-850 GCF_000696425.1 Galeopterus variegatus | reverse complement strand
GACAGAAGGAGGGATTGAATACAGGTGGATCTGAGGATGACCTTGCAAGCTCTGTGTCCTGGGAACTGAGCATCAGAGGCAACAGGAACTTCTCCATGCTGGAATGTTCTGCCATGGTTGGGAGATTTCTGTACAGCTCAACCTCATCCTCAAATCCCTCAGTTGGGGATTATATTTGAATAGTGACTCTGACCCAGGGAAAACTTAAGTGCTAGGAATAGGCTTTAAAATTCTCTGCAGCTTTCTCTCCCTCATTCAACCAGAGGTTAGAGAATGCCTCCTATATATGCAGGGTCCCTGCAAACTGGGAAGGACACAGAAGTCAACCTCTACAAGGAGAGTTCACACCCCAAAGTCACACTATATAAAACTGTCCGCCCCAAGGCACAGTCTCACGACCTACATGATCTCCTACCATTCTTTATTTCTATGACATTTATGATGTTGATGATCAGTGAAATGAAAAAAGAAAGCAGCATAGAGGCAATGACAAGACTTGGATAATTCACACACTAGATTGCCAGTTCTCAAATCATTGAGACATGACAGTTTTGATGACTCCAATCCATTTTGTGAGAAATATGACTTTTGGTGCCTGCAGGTGAAAGCTCAGTCTCCTCAATGGGGCAGACAGACTTTGCCTCTCTCTGCAACCTCCTGGGCCACTGCTCTTTCTACTCAGTGCACTCCCTGACTCCCAGGTCCTTAGGCTTGTACTACTCCCTCATGTGCTTTACCCAAGCTGCTTGTTCTCTGCTTTGGAAGTGTCTAACTACTTTGTGATACAGTTAGTATTTCCTCTGTGTAGCTTTTCCAGACCATCCCAACTGAATTTTGTTCATTCTTCCTT
>NW_007732478.1:124623-132219 GCF_000696425.1 Galeopterus variegatus | reverse complement strand
AAAATGGAGGCAGCTTTGATGTGGGCGCCTAGCCTGGTGTGGTGGGCGAGGGCCAGGCGGGTGGGGAGCAGTCGGGCTTTGCTCCGCAATTGGGGCTGGGCTGGGGGTGACTTACAGAGCTCGCAGAGTTGGGCCGGTCTGGCGTGCTTCACTCCGCCTCTGTGCAGTCTTTTGCTGGCTTTCCTGGCCTTTGTTGTTTGGGCTGATCGCTCGTTCCCGCAGCCAGGCTTGGGCGCTCTCAGGAGTCCTCCTCTGTGTCGGCCCCAAAACCTCGAACCTGCTGCCACTTTTTTGTCAATGTAGGATCGTTGTTGAAAGAATTATTCACCTTTTGTTGCTCTTGGAAATGCAATCAATACTCTGGTATCACAGCGCACAGCTCACAGGATCGTGCTGTCTCCTGTCACCAGACCTCCATGTTTTAATGAGCAATCTTTCCTGAATTTATAAAAAGGGTTAAGTAGGAATGTCTGGATCTCTAATGCCAAAACAGCTTGTAAAATCAGAATTTTGTTTGTTTTCTTAGTCTTTTATCTTTAGAGGGGCAGAAACTTTGGTCTGCTATTTGCAGCTCCTCTCTCGGTGCCAGGAATAGTGTTGAGCATATAACAGGTGCTCAATAAATATTTGTTGGATGAATGAGTGAGATCACTAATAAAGGAATGAATGAAAATAATGTCTGAGGTCTTTCAAGTTCCTTGCTCAGGCAAATGTAATTATCTATAAACACCAAACTAAGGCAAGAAAGCAATATAAACATTTTAGAGAGATCCTCAAGTGAAAGGCTACAGTTAGAAATCTAAGCTCAGTATCACTTTTCCTAGAGCTTAGATCCCCCTCTCATTGTTGTTTTAATTTTAATTTTTATTAAATCTAACTTCCTCTGAAGTGCTGTCTCTTTTAATCTAAAGAAGGTTCATCCTCTTTAGTTTGACTTTCCAATTTATTTCTTAAGAAACAATGTTTTGTCCTATGTAGTTTGCATTCTGGGTTTTGCTGATTGTATCCCTATTGTATTGGTCTTTATGTTCCTCTGGCCCCTCCTATTTCCTTTAAGTTGGTAATTAAACAAATTCAAAACTCAGGAGTAAATAGATAAATTCGTGGACACATAAAAACTACCATGACTGAACTAAAAAGAAACAGAAAACCTGAGCAACCTGAAAACAAGCTATGAGGCTAAAGCAGTTATTAGCAGTCTCCCAACAAAAAAAATCCCAGGACCAGATGGCTTTACTGCTGAATTCAACCAAACCTTTAAAGAAGAATTAATGCCAATCTTTTTTAAACTATTTCAAAAAACTGAAACAGAGGCTGTTCAACCAAACTAATTCTATGAGGCAAACATCACCCTGATACCAAAACCAAAGACAAAACCACAACAACAAAAAACAAAACTTCAAGACAATATCCCTGATGAAGATAGATGCCAAAATCCTCAACAAAATATTAGCAAACATAATACAACAGCTCTTCAAAAAGATTATACACAATGATCAAGTGGGATTCATCTTAGGTATTCAAGGATAGTTCAACATATGCAAGTCAATAAATGTAATACACCACATCACCAAAATCAAGGGCAAAAAACATAATTGTCACAACACATGCAGACAAAGCATTTGACAAAATTCGACATCCATTCATGATGAACACTCTCAACAAAATAGGTTTAGAAAGAAAGCATCTCAACACAATAAAAGCCATATATGACAAATCCACCACCAACATCATACTGAATGGGGAAAAGCAGATTATCCCTTATGAATGGGAAAAAGATAAGGATGCCCACTCTCACCAATCCTATTTAACATAGTATGGGAGCTACTAGCCAGAGCAATCAGGCAAGAAAAAGAAATACAGGGCATCTAGATTGGAGAAGATGAATTCAGATTGCCCCTGTTCTCAGATGGCATGATCTTTTACATAGAAAAGCCTAAAAACTCTACCAAAAATGTAGAGGATTCATAAAACAAATGTACCTCACAGGGCCTGGTTTTCCAAAGCCTTGCAGTTTCAAATATTGACCTTGTAAAGGACAGGAAATTTTCCCCTGGACTCTGCCATGGGGGAGGAAAATTGAATTTCTCTTGCAAGATAAGAATTGTAACACAGCAAGGTTGCTGGCTCAAAGACAGACAAGTTACTAATTGATATGTAAAGTTACTAAAAAGCTGCTAGAGGGAAAAAGAATGTTTGCTAAATCAAGCCTTTGTTATTGGATCACTTAACTGCCTAACAGAATGTCATCTGACTTGTTTTTACTGAATGTTACCAGCTTCTATTGTAAAACTTGTTAAACTGTACTTAGCAAAACCCCACCTATGTCTCTTCCTATACCTTCTTGGTCTGGAGAATAAATGCAGGAAGAGAACCCCAATTCGTGGTTAATTTCCCAAATGGAAGAAATGCCTCATGCTTTAGGAAGTTCTGGGATATTAATCCCTTTCTGGGGCTTCTCACTGCTCAAAAGAGATGGGCTTTGAGTAATCTTTGGTGGCTCCATCACCCAGGGGAAAGGGGTGACAAATCCATGGGAGGCAAAGCAACACAAAAAACTCATAGAACTGATAAACAAATTCAGCAAAGATGCAGGGTAAAAAATCATGTATTGATTGAAAGGAGCATTTTTATACACCAACACTGAACATACAGAAAAAAGAAATCAAGAAAGCAAGCCCATTTGCAATAGCTACCAAAAGAATTAAATACCTAGTAATCAATTTAACCAAGGAGGTGAAAGATCTCTACAAATCAGTGCTGGAAGAAATTAAAGAGGATACCAAAAGATGGAAACACATTCCATATTTATGGGTTGGAAGAATTAATGTTATGAAAATATCCATACTATCCAAAGTGATCTACAGATTCAATGCAATCCCCATCAAAATACCAATGACATTCTTCACAAAAATAGAAAAAACATCCTAACACTCATGTGGAACAAAAGACCTGAATAACCAGATCAATACTGGGCAAATAATAATAATAAAGCCAGAGGCATAACACTACCTGACTTCAAATTATTCTGCATAGCTATAGTTACCAAAGCAGCATGGTACTGGCATAAAAACAGACACATGGACCAATGGAACAGAGTAGAGAATCCAGAAATCAACCCACATACATATAGCCAACTGATCTTCAACAAAGGCAGCAAAAACATACATTGGGAAAAGGACAGCCTCTTCAGCAAAAGGTGATGGAAAACTGTTTATCCATGTGTAGAAGAAGGAAACAAGACCCATACATCTAGTCATATATCAAAATCAACTCAAAATGAATTAAGGATTTAAATATAAGATCCGAATCTATAAAACTCCTAGAAGAAATCATGAAGGAAACATTTCAAGATGTAGGACTGGGGAAAGACTTTATGAATAAGACCTCAAAAGGACAGGTGACAAAAGAAAAAATAAACAAATGAGATTATATCAAACTAAAAAGCTTCTACACAGCAACGGAAACAGTCACCAGAGTGAAAAGACAACCTACAGAATGGAAGAAAATATTTTCAAATTGTACATCTGACAAGGGACTAATATCCAGAATATACAAGGGAATCAAACAACTCAACTGAAAAAAAAAACAGTAAACCAATTAAAAACTGAGCAAAGGAGCTGAATAGGCATTTCTTAAAGGAAGATGTGCAAATGGCCAACAGACACATGAAAAAATGCTCAGTATCACTCAGCTTCAGGGAAATGCAAATCAAAACCACACTGAGATATCATCTCACCCCAATTAGACTGACCATTATTAAATGACTGAGAATAACAAATGCTCACAAGGATGCAGAGAAAGGGGAACCCTCCTACACAGTTGGTGGGACTGTACATTAGTTCAGCCATTAGGGAAAATAGTATGAAGGTTCTTCAAACAACTACAGATAGAACTGCCATATGATCCTACAATCCCGCTGCTGGGTATATACCCAAAAGCATGGAAATCATCATGTTGAAGTGATATCTCCACTCGCATGTTTATTGCAGCTCTATTTACTATAACTAGGAGTTGGAACCAACTTAAATGTCCATCGATGGATGACTGGATAAGGAAAATGTGGCCTATGTAATACTACTCAGCCATAAAATGGAATGAAATTCTGCCATTCACAGCAACATGGGTGAACATAGAGAAAATTATGTTAAGTAAAATAAGCTGGGTACACAGGAAGATAAATGCCCTTATAAGTAAACATTTTTATGATTTTTTGTCATAACCTTCCAGTTTTTAAGAATATAAGCAAATATAGAATGTGTATTACTTTTTTCCCCCTTTCATAGGTAAATGGTAGAATATTCCACACCATCACTATCTACTACACATTGGATTATGCAATGAGTCCGCTATTGGTAGACATCTGTTTTGTTTCTACTCTTCTGTTGTTATGAATTGTTCTGCCAAGAATGGCTTTCTGCTTTTGCCTTTGTGGTTTTTCGCATTATTTCTTTGGCGTACTTTCTTAGAAGAGAGATTTTTGGTTCCAGGAGTAAATACCTATGTAATTTTACTAGATAGTATCGAATCCCCTGGATAGACATTGTACCATGTTATATTATGGCCAGTAATGTGTGTGAATGCCCAGTCCCACACTGGCTGTGTAATTGCTGAGAAGAGGCATCTCAGTTGTTTTTTCTTTGCATCTCTTATCAAGAGTTAGGTTAAGCTTTTTAAATATGTTCTAAGGAACATTTTCATTGAAGATACTTGTTTGTACCTATTGCTCTTTTCTTCCTCTCAGGATGTTGTTTTTTGCTTTTGCTTTTTCATTAGCTTAGGAATATAACTCTTGCCTGTGATATAAGTTGTACGTATTTTTTCCAATTTGTAAATTTTTTTTTACCTTTTTTACTCTTTTACTGTGTTTGTTTTTACCATGCATTTACTATATAAAATCAACAGTATCACTCTTTCCCCTTATTGCTTCTGGATTTGGTGTAATATTTAGAAAAGTTTCTCTGCTACTCTGTTATAGAGGAATTTTGCTGTGGGAATACTTTTGCAGACAGGAGAAAGAGGAGAGAAATACGGTGTGACAGGTGTGAGAGAAACCCTGAGAGGAGGTGACCATCATGTGTGGAATCTTTGAAAAATATTTCACTAAATCAAGAAAATTGGATATTCATATGAAGTTTTAGGCCCTATGCTTCTCTTTGAGAACTCTATCTCTACTCTTTCCTGTCTCTTACGGATCTGGATCCGGGCCCACCTAACTAGGAGAGAATATTTTCCATTATGCAGAAATTCCATGTCACATCAGATGGAGCCCTCAGATGACTAAACGGGAGGGCCCACCCTCATAGGAATAAAGCAGACACAAAACCAGTTCAAAAATCTACCACTCAGGTAAAACTAAGGACTAAAGAAAAAGTAAAAAAAAAAAAAAAAAAAAAAAAAAAAAAAAAACCTCTAATTTACATCCAGGAAAAGAACCAAGACTGAGACCACATAGTGGTTGACTTGTCCTTCGTTCTCTGTTTGTAAGTGAGGTCCCAGCAGAAGAAGGTAGCAGCCTGTTAGCCCTATGCAAGAGGATGATGATGTGGATTACAAGATGCCTCAGTTTTCCAAGGTAATGACTTCTCCCTACTTAACTGCATAATTTTTTGTTTCACTGCTGGATTTCCAGGAGTCAGAGTCAGGTTTGGACTAAACTTACTTGGAATGGAATCTGTTTGAGGTCATACATCATGGAGTAGGCACTAACATCCATATTGCTTCTTGTGGATATTTCCAAGTATGCACGTATAGATATCAAGAGAAGGAAGGTGCGGGATGCAGATATGGAATTGAACAAACAGTGCCTGGCAGACAGCAGATCTCAACACACAGTAATAAACTAATAAGATGCAGAAATAAGCAGGATAGAAAATTATGCATATGATCATTCAGTTTTTTATGCTCACTTAAATTTTTCAGAGAGAGTTGGGGTCACAATGTAATTATTCTTATGTAATCTTCCTTAAAGAAACATTTTCTTTCTGTTTATAAAAATTATGCCTTTTCATTGGGAAATAAAAACTGCAGAAAATGAAGAAAGATTCCACCTGGTGATCAGAGTCAGAATTACAGGTTGAATAGTCTAACTAGGGGACTTTGCAAAGGGTAGGGGGATACAAAGGATGTAGTGCTGGTGGGGAGAATGAGGGTGGTGAATGAATGCTATCCCATAGGCCAAACCTTCTGGTATTTTCTACACACTGGCAGCAATCCTTCTATATTCTTGCGCATCCTGGGAGCTTTAAGCCCTGGGACTAGAAATTCAGCCACTAAGAGAACTGAGTAAAATTCTGTATGAGTTAGTGTGTGAACAATTGGTGTGAAGAAGGTTGAAACAAAGAAACATATGCAAACATACATACACACACGGAGAGACACAAAACTGTTAAATAAATTGTTTTGATCTGCTTCTGAAGCAATGAATATATGAGCATCATATTTGTAATCGTTTCACAATTTTACATTTACAACATTTTCTTCAATAGTTTCTGTATTTAAAACACTATATAAATGCAAATATATAAAAGTATCCTCTATCTCCCATCATATGCACACACTGAATTATTATCAAAGAAGTTTTTTAATGGTTATGCATATTCATGGGTACAAAGCTGACCATCAACACTTGTGCCCAAGATGTGATGGCCAGATCAATACTATCAGCATGCTGATTACCACAAATTACGACTATTCCCCATGTGCCTGACACAATTAATCCCCAGCCTCCCTCCCCTCCCACCTCCCCCAACCCAGCCACAACCCTAGGTCTGCTCTCTCCCTCTACAAGTCCAACACACCACTGTGGTCATTCTTTCCTTCTTTCTTTCTCTCTTAGCTCCAACTTATGTGTGAGAACATGCAGTAGTTTTCCCTCTGTGCCTTATTTCACTAAACATAATTATCTGTAAGCTCATCCATATTGCTGTGAATGGTAGAATTTCATTCTTGTTTACGGTAGAGTAATATACCATGATGTGTATATACCACAGTTTCCTTATCCAGTACCCCACTGAGGGACATTCAGGTTGGTTCCTTATCTTGGCTATTTTAAATAGAGCTGTGATGAACATGGGAGTACAGGTATCCCTTCAACATAATGATTTCCATTCCTTTGGGTATATACCTAGAAGTGGCATTGCTGGATCACATGGTAGATCTATCAGTAGTTATCTGAGAAAACTCCATACTGTTTTATATAGTAGTTGTTCTAATTCACAATCCCACCAACAGTGTAGGAGCATTCCCTTCTCTGCAAATCCTCACCAGCATTTGTTATTTTCCATCTTCTTGATTATAGACAATCTAATTGGGGTGAGGTGATATCTCAAAGGGGTTTTAATTTGCATTTTCCTAATGATTAGTCATATTAAGCATTTTTTAAAGTGCCTGTTAGCCACTCTAAAAAATATGTCCACAGCACTCTTTACAATAGCCAAGAGTTGGAACCAGCCAAAATGTCCATCATCAGATGAGTGGATAAGGAAAATGTGGTATATCTACACAATGGAATACTACTCAGCTATAAAAACGAATGAATTACTGCCCTTTGCAACAACATGGATGGACCTTGAGAGAATTATATTAAGTGAAACA
>NW_007732478.1:37072-123648 GCF_000696425.1 Galeopterus variegatus | reverse complement strand
AAAAAAAAAAAAAAAAAAAAAAAAAAAACCGGGCAGGGGGGAGAAGACATAACAACTACAGTTCCTTGAAGTTGATATGACAAGCAAACAGAAAGGACATTGTTGGGTGGGAGGGAGGAAAGGGAGGAGGGAGGGAGGTTTTGGTACTGGGCCACAATAATCAACCACATTGTATATCAACAAGATAAAATTTAAAAAAAAAAATAAAAAATAAGAAAACTTAAAAAAAAAAACTTGTTAAACTGTACTTAGCAAAACCCCACCTATGTCTCTTCCTGTAACTTCTTGGTCTGGAGAATAAATGCAGGAAGAGAACCCCAATTTTAAAAAAAATAATAAATAAATAAATAAATAAATAAATAAATAAAAATATGTCTGTATGTCTTCCTTTGAAAAATTACTATTCAGCTCCTTTGCCCATTTTTTAATTGGGTTATTTGGTTTTTTTGCTGAGCCATTGTTTGAGATCCTTTTATATTCTGAATATTAATCCCTTTTTGTACAAATAGTTTGCATATATTTTCTCCTACTCTGTAGGTTGTCATTTCACTCTGTTGATTGTTTTTATTGCTGTACACAATCATTTTAGTTTGATATAGTCCCACTTGTTTATTTTTTCTTTTTGTTGCTTGTGCTTTTGGGTTCTTGATCATAAAGTCTCTGCCCAGTCCTAGTTCCAGAAGTATTTCCTTCATATTTTCCCTTTATAGTTTTGTAGTTTTAGGACTTATACTTAAGTCTTTAATCCATTTTGAGTTGATTTCCATATATGGTGAGAGGTGCAGGTCTAATTTCATTCTTCTGCATATGGATATCCAATTTTCCCAGCATGACTTATTGAAGAGGCAGTCTTTTCTCCAATGTATGTTTTTGTTGCCTTTGTCAAATATAAATTGGATATACGTCTGTGGGTTGACTTCTGGGTTCTTTATTCTGTTCCACTAGTCCAAAGTGTCTATTTTTTATGCCAGTACCATGCAGTTTTGGTTACTATAGCTTTGTAGTATAATTTGAAGTTGGACAGTGTTATGCCTCTGGCTTTTTTTTTTTTTTTCCTTCAGGATTGCTTTGGCTGTTTGTGGTCTTTTGTTGTTCCATATGAATGTTAGGAATTTTTTTCTGTTCTGTTAAGAATCATTGGTATTTTGATGGGGATTGCACTAAATCTGTAGATCGCTGTGGGTAGTATGACATTTTCACAACATCAGCTCTTCCAATTCAAGAGCATGGAATGTCTTCCCATCCTTTTGTCTTCTTTAATTTCTTTCAGTAGTGGTTTGTATTTCTCATTGTAGAGATCTTTCACCTCCTTGGTTAAATTGATTCCTAGGTATTTTATTTTGGGGGGTGACTATTGCAAATGGGTTTACTTTCTTTATTTCCCTTTCTTTGAGTTCATTTTTGGAGAATATAAATGCAATTGATTTGGGGGCATTGATATTTTATCCCACAACATTACTAAACTTATTAACCAGCTCTGAGAGTTTTTTAATAGAGTCTTTAGGTTTTTCTATATGTAAGATCATGTCATCTGCTAATGGGGATGTTTGCTTTTGTCTTTTCCAATCTGGATGCCCTTTATTTCTTTCTTTTGCCTGATAGCTCTGGCTAGTACCATCAGTGCTATGTTAAATAAGAGTAGTGAGAGTGAGCATCCTTGTCTTGTTTCTGTTCTTAAGGGAAAAGTCTTCAGTTTTTCCCCATTCAGGATGAAATTGGTGGTGGGCTTGTTGTAGATGGCTTTTATTGTGTTGAGATAATTTCCTCTTATACCTAAATTGTTGAGAGTCTTTATCATGAAGGAATTTGAATTTTGTCAAATGCTTTTCCTGCATTTATTGAGATAATCATATGTTTTCTGTCTTTGATTTTCTTGATGTGATGTACCACATTTATTAACTTGTGTATGTTGAACCATCCTTGCATTTCTGGTATGAATCCCACTTGATCATGGTATATAATTTTATGATGTGTTGCTGTATTCTGATTGCTTGTATTTAATTGAGGATTTTTGCATCTATGTTCATCAGAGATATTGGTCTGTAATTTTATTTTTTGTTGTATCTTTGTCTGATTTTGGTATCAAGGTGATGCTGGCCTCATAGAATGAGTTGAGAGGGTGGCCTCTGTTTCAATTTTTTGGAATAGTTTGAAGAGAATTGGTATTAATTCTTCTTTAAAGCTTTGGTAGAATTCAGCAGTAAAGCCATCTGGTTCTGAGCTCTTCTTTGTCAGCAAACTACTGATTACTGCTTCAATCTCACTGCTTGTTATTGGTTTGTTCAGGCTTTCTATTTCTTCTTCGTTCAGTCTCAGTAGTTTGTATGTGTCCAGAAACTTATCCATTTCCTCCAGGTTTTCAAGTTTGTTGCCATATAATTGTTTATAGTAGTCTCTAATGATTTTGTATTTATATGGAAACAGTTGTAATGTCTCCTTTTTCATTTCTTATTTTTGTTACTTGGGTCTTTTCTTTTTTAATTAATTATTTATTTTTTTTTTGTTAAACTAGCTAATGGTTTGTCTATTTTGTTTACCTTCTCAACAAACCATCTTTTTTTTCATTGATCTTTTGTATTATTTTGGGGGTCTCTCTGTTATTTAGTTGTACTCTAATCTTTATTTCTTTCTGTCCATTAACATTGGGATTGGCTCATTCTTGCTTTTCAAGTTCTTTTAGGTTTAGAGTTGTTTACTTGAAATCTTTCTTTTTTTGATGTAAGCATTTATTGCTATAAACTTTTCTCTTAGTACTGCTTTTGCAGTATCCCACATGTTTTGATATGATGTGTCTTTATTTTTGTTGTTTTCTAGAATTTTTTCGATTTCCTGTTTAATTTCTTCTTGGATGAACAGGTCATTCAGGAGCCTGTTGTTTAATTTCCATATATTTGTATAGAGTCCTGAGTTTCACTTGTTTTTAATTTCTAGTTTTAATCTTTTGTGGTCTGAAAAGATAGTTGAGATTATTTCCATTTTTTAGTTATTTAGACTTGAGTTGTGACCTAACATATTTTCTATCTTGGAGAATACTCCGTGTGCTGATGAGATGAATGTATATTCTGTATTTGTTGAATGAAATGTTCTGTAGGTATCTGTCAGGTCCAATTGCTCCTATGTGTAGTTTAAATCCTATGTTTCTCTGTTGATTTGTTGCCTGCATTATCTTTCTTATGATGAAGAGAGGGGGGTGTTCATCTCCCCCACTATTATTGTATTCCCCCAACCACTTCACAGCTGGCCCTGATGAGCACAAGAGTTGGCAAAAGCTGCAGTGGTTCACTTCATATGAAGTTGCTTGGAGGCTGAAGGGGAAAAGTGGGCCTTGGTGGTCCCAGGCCAAACAGACTACTACCAGGGATCCCATGTACCCACATAGGAGGAAGGAGCCACAGACAACTAAGAAAAGGAGCCACTCAAAGGCCAGTGAGTCACTATAAGGGACTGGCATATGGACTGTCCTATGGGAAGTGCTTAGAATGCAGGCTGAGGGGGAGACAGGCCCATCAGGGGAACATAGGGGCACAGCATGGACAGCTGATCTGACCACAAATCAGCACAGGATCACTCAGCGGAGACTGGTCAGGAATATAGAACTGCAGGAGGTGCAGCTTGCTGAAAAGACACAGGCCCAGACCAGAATTTCCATGCAATTCCGATGTACCTGACCACATAAGACCCAGAAGTGATTACAAGGTCAGCAATTCAAACTTGAGCTGCACAAAAAGCCTTCCCCAGAGAATCAGCAGCAAAGTAGCAGTTTAGCTCAACCACAGGGCTCAAGTGCTGGCCCCGACAGGAAGTTCCCCCATTTTAGAAGTAAGGAAAGAAATTAGTCCCAGTGCACAGTTTAAGTGATGGGGTAGCTATCCAACAGAGAACTAAAAGAAAAAGACAAAAACCCACACATCAGAGACAAAATTTTGATATTAACCTGTAAAGATCTAACACCACCAAAGAATACCTATAAAACCTAGAAGAACCAAAAGCCCCCTGGGCTCCCAACCTAGGGTGGGGAGAGGGCTGAGGGTCTCAGCAATACCCCACACACAATGTCCACATAGTGATTTGAATTATGTCTCCCCAAATTCACTGAGGCTTGAATTGTCTCCCAAGTTCTATGTATTAGAAACTTAGCCGCCACTGTGACTGTTAAAAGGATGGGAATTCCTGTTATGGTTAATTGAAAGGTGGAGCCTCGAAGAAGTAATTGGATTGTAGGATCATGACATAGTAGATGGATTAAAAATGGTGGTCAGGGATGGTTCTGATGGCTTTAAAAGAAGAGAAGAGTCTGTCTCTCTCTCTTTCTCTGCTTTCTCTACTTCCACAATCTTGCAATGTGAGACCCTTGAGTCACTGTTGCCACCATCAGATGAATTTTGTGCAAAGTCCCCTTTTCCCGACAAAATTCATCTGTAGGGCCTGAGGAATTTTTGGATGGGATAAAAATACACTGTTTCTAACAGCAGCACCTACTTGCCTCATGGTGGTAATTAAATATTCATTGAATGAAAAAATCTCTTTATAGGATCATGAAGACTGAGACTTGAAAGAGGCAAAAGTTACCCTGATTTTCCAAAAGTAGAAAGAATAAAATTCCAGAAACTAAAGACTACAGAATTTTGAAGCCTAGTTGAGCATCCATTCCAAAAGTGAGCTGATTAAAAAATTGCTGTCACAAGAACAATCATGGAAGAGAAGAAAAAACAAGGGCATCCAGATTGGAAAAGATGAAGTCAAGGTGCCCCTGTTTGCAGATGATATGATCCTATATAAAGAACAGTGTAAAGACTCTATAGAAAAACTCTTGGAATTAATAAATGATTTCAGCAAAGTTGCAGGATACAAAATCAACAGACAAAAATCAATAGCATTTCTATATTCCAACAGTGAACATGCAGAAAAAGAAATCAAGAAAGCTAATTCATTTACAATAGCCACCAAAACAATAAATAAATAAAATAGCAAGGAATAAATTTAACCAAGGATGTGAAAAATCTCTACAGCGAGAACTGTAAAACACTATTGAGAGAAATTAAGGATGACAAAAGAAGACAGAAAGATATCCAGGCTCTTGGATAGAAAAAATTAACATTGTGAAAATATCCATATAACTGACAATGATCTACAGATTCAATGCAATCCCCATCAAAACTCCAATGACATTCTTCACAGAAATAGAAGAAACAATCCTAACCTGCATATGAAATGACAAAAGACCATGAATAGTGAAAGCAATTCTGAGCAAAAATAAATAAATAAATAAAATAAAGCTGTAGGCATAACTCTACCTGACTTTAAACTATACTATAAAGTTATAGTAACCAAACTACATGGTACTGGCATAAAAACAGACACACAGGCCAATAGAACAGAGAATCCAGAAATCAACCCTTGCACTTACAGCCATCTGATCTTTGACAAAGACACCAAGACTACACACTGGGGAAGAGACTGCCTATTCAGTAAATGGTGCTGGGAATATTGGACATTCATATGGAGGACAATAAAACCAGACACGTACCTCTTACTATATACCAAAATCAACTCAAAATGGATTAAAGAATTAAATGTACATCCTGAAACAATAATGAATGGTCAACAGGCACATGAAAAAAGGCTAACATCACTCAGCATCTGGGAAAAGCAAATCAAAATCACACTGAAATACCATCTCATTCCAGTTAGGATGGCTAATATCCAAAAGACTGAGAATGATAAATGCTGGGGATGATGCAGGGCAAAAGGAATGCTGCCATACTGTTAGTGGTACTGCAATATGGAGCAGCCTTCGTAGAAAATGGCATAAAAGTTCCTCAAACAATTACAGATAGATCTACCATATGACCCAGCTATTCTACTGCTGGGTATATACCCATAGGAATGGAAATCATGTTGAAGGGATACCTGTACTCCCATGTTTATTGCAGTACTATTTACAATATTCAAGAGTTGGAACGAGCCTGAATGCCCATCATCAGATGAGTGGATAAGGAAAATGTGGTATATCTACACAATGGAATACTACTCTGCTATAAAAAGTGAAATACTATCATTTGCAGCAGCATTGATGGACTTACAGAAAATTATATTAAGTGAAATAAGCCAGGCACAGAAGGAGAAATACTGCATGTTCTAAGGTGAAAAATACAGGATATCATCTTCATGACTTTGAAGTAAGCAGTTTTCTTAAAGACATAAAAAGCAGTAAGTATGAAAGAAAAATTTTATAAGTTGCACTTTATTATATTTTTATTTTATTTTATTTTATTTTATTGGGATCTGGCTATTTTTTTTTCATTAAATTTTTATTTTGTCAATATACAATGTATATGATTATTATGGCCCATCACCGACACCTCCCTCCCTCCTCCCTCTATCCCCTCCCCCCCAAGAATGTCCTTTCCGTTTGCTTTTTTTAACAACTTCAAAAAAGTATAGTTGTTGTATCTTCTTCCCCACCCCACCCCCGGTATTTTTTGGTGTGTTTTTGGGTAAATTAATTTGTTTATTTTTTTTTTAGCTCCCACCAATAAGTGAGAACATGTGGTATTTCTTTTTCTCTGCCTGACTCGTTTCTCTTAATATTATTCTTTCAAGGTCCATCCATGTTGTTGCAAATGGCAGTATTTCATTCGTTTTTATAGCTGAGTAATATTCCATTGTGTATATATACCACATTTTCCGTATCCACTCATCCGATGATGGACATTTGGGCTGATTCCAGCTCTTGGCTATTGTGAAGAGTGCTGCAATGAACATTGGGGTACAGGTGTACCTTCGACTTGATGATTTCCATTCCTTTGGATATATTCCCAGCAGTGGGATAGCTGGGTCATATGGCAGATCTATCTGCAACTGTTTGAGGAATCTCCATACCATTTTCCATAGAGGCTGCACCATTTTACAGCCCTACCAACAGTGGATGAGAGCTCCTTTATCTCTGTATCCTCTCCAGCACTTATCATTCTCAGTCTTTTGGATATTAGCCATCCTAACTGGAGTGAGATGGTATCTCAGTGTAGTTTTGATTTGCATTTCCTGGATGTTGAGTGATTTTGAGCATTTTTTCATGTGTCTGTTGGCCATTCATTTGTCTTCCTTTGAGAAATGCCTGTTCAGCTCCTTTGCCCATTTTTTAATTGGGTTATTTGTTTTTTTGCTGTAAAGTTGTTTGAGTTATTTGTATGTTCTGGATATTAATCCTTTGTCAGATGTATATTCTGCAAATATTTTCTCCCACTTTGTTGGTTGTCTTTTCACTCTGTTGATTGTTTCTTTTGCTGTGCAGAAGCTTTTTAGTTTGATATAATCCCATTTGTATATTTTACCTTTAGTTGCCTGTGCTTTTTGGTTCCTATTAATGAATTCTGTGCCCACTCCTAATTCTTAGAGTGTTTCCCCTATGTTTTCTTTAAGGAGTTTTATTGTTTCAGGAGGTATATTTAATTCTTTAATCCATTTTGAGTTGATTTTCATATATGGTGAAAGGTATGGGTCTAGATTCATTCTCCTACACATGAGTATCCAGTTTTCCCAGGACCACTTGCTGAAAAGGGAGTCTCTTCCCGAGTATGTACTTTGTCAAAGATCAGATGGTTGTATGTGTATGGATTGACTTCTGGGTTTTCTATTCTATTCCATTGATCTGTGTGTCTATATTTATGCCAGTACCATGCTGTTTGGGTTATTATAGCTTTGTAATATAGTTAAAGTCAGGTAGTGTTATGCCTCTAGCTTAATTTTTTTTCCTCAGGATGGCTTTGGCTATGTGTGGTCTTTTGTTGTTTCATATCAATGTTTGGATATATTTTTCCATCTCAGAGAAAAATGTCGTTGGAATTTTGATGGGGATTGCATTGAATCTGTAGATCACTTGGGGAAATATGGACATTTTCACAATAATTCTTCCAATCCAAGAGCATGGGATATTTTTTCCATCTTCTTGCGTCCTCCTTAATTTCTCTCAACAGTGGTTTGTAGTTCTCTCCATAGAGATTTTTTACATCCTTGGTCAGCTTTCTTCTTTCGGTGGCTGTTGTAAATGGACTAGCTTTCTTGATTTCTTTTCTGCATGTTCACTGGCGGAGTATAGAAATGCTACTGATTTTTGTGTGTTGATTTTGTATCCTGCAACTTTGCTGAAATCATTTACCAACTCTAGGAGTTTTTTATAGAAGTTTTAGGCTGTTCAATATGTAGGATCATATCATCTGCAAAAAGGGACAGCTTGACTTCATCCTTTCCAATCTGGATGACCTTTATTTCCTTCTCTTCTCTGATTGCTCTGGCTAGTACTTCCAACACTATGTTGAATAGGAGTGGTGAGAGTGGGCATCCTTGTGTAGTTCCTATTTTTAGGGGAAAAGCTAAAAGCTTTTCCTCATTCAGGATGATATTGGCAGTGGGCTTATTGTATATGGCTTTAATTATGTTGAGATACTTTCCCTCTATGCCTAACTTGTAGAGAGTCTTTATCATGAAAGGATGTTTAATTTTGTCAAATGCTTTTTCAGTGTTAATAGAGATGATCATGTGGTTTTTGTCTTTGCTTTTACTAATGTGGTATATCATATTTATTAATTTGCAGATGTTAAACCAACCTTGCATACCTGGGATGAATCCCACTTGATCAAGGTGTATAATTTTCTGTCTGTGTTGCTGTATTCTGTTAGCTAGTATTTTATTGAGGATTTTTACATCTATATTCATCAAGGATATTGGCCTGTAATTTTCAATTGTTGGTCTAACTTTTTCTGGTTTTGGTATCAGGGTAATGTTTGCCTCATAGAATGAGTTTGGGAGAATGGCCTCTGTTTCAATCTTTTGGAACAGTTTGTAGAGAATTGGTATCAGTTCCTCTTTGATGATTTGGTAGAACTCTGCAGTAAACCCATCTGGTCCTGGGCTTTTCTTTGCTGGGAGTCTTCTGATAGCATCTTCAATCTCATTTATTATAATTTGTCTGTTCAGATATTCTATATCTTCTTGGCTCAGTTTTGGTAATTTGTATGCATCCAGAAATTTATCCATTTCCTCCAGATTTTCAAATGTTATTGGCATATGTATATTTATAGTAGTCTGTAATGATTCCTTGTACTTCTGAGGTGACATTTGTAATATCACCTTTTTCATTTCTAATTTTTGTTATTTGGGTCTTCTCTCTTCTTTTGTCTATTTTATTTATCTTTTCAAATAACCAACTTTTTGTTTCATTGATCTTTTGTATTGTTTTTCATGTTTCTATTTCATTTAGTTCTGCTCTGATCATAATTCTTTCTTTCCTCTACTAACTTTGGGTTTGGATTGTTCTTGTTTTTCTAGATCTTTAAGGTGAAGTGTTAGATTATTTATTTGCCATCTTTCCATTCTTCTGAAGTAAACATTTAATGTGACAAATTTTCCCCTTATTACTGCTTTTGCAGTATACCACAGGTTTTGGTATGATGTGTCATTATTTTCATTAGTTTCAAGAAATTTTTTGATTTCCTGTTTAATTTCTTCTTGGACCTACATGTCATTAAGTAGAATGTTGTATAGTTTTCAAAGTTTCATTTATTATTGGTTTCTAATTTTAATCCATTGTGATCAGAAAAATATACATGGAATAATTCCAATGTTTTTGAATTTGTTGAGACTTGCTTTGTGACCTAACATGTGGTCTATCCTAGAGAATGTTCCATGTGCTGATGAGAAGAATGAATATTCTGAGGTTGTTGGGCAGAATGTTCTGTGGATATCTGCCAAATCCAATTGGTCTAAAGTATTGTTAAGATCTTGTGTTTCTGTGTTAATTTTTTGCCTAGATGATCTGTCCAATGATGAGAGTGGGGCATTCAGGTCCCCCACTATTATGGTGCTAGTGTCTGTCTCTTTCTTTTGATCTAATAGTGTTTACTTTGTAAATCTGGCTGCTCTGACATTAGGTGTGCATATATTTATGATTGTTATGTCTTCTTGATGGATATATCCTTTTATCATTATATAGTGGCCTTCTTTTTCTCTTTTTATGGTATTTGCTTTAAAGTCTCTTTTATCTGATTTAAGAATAGCTACTCCAGCTCATTTTTCATTTCTATTTGCATTATATATCTTTTTCCATCCTTTTACTCTTAGTCTATGTGTGCGTTTACAGGTCAAGTGAGTCTCTTGGAGACAGCATATTTTTGGGTCCATCTTTTTAATCCAGTCAGTCAGTCTGTGTCTTTTGAATGGGGAATTTATTCCCTTTTCATTTAGAGTTATTATTGAAAGGTGGCGATTTACTCCTAGCATTATACTGATTTTTATTTAGATATTTTAAGTATCTTTTGTTCTTTTCTTTCTAATTTTCTGTTTGTCTTCTGTATTTGTTGGTTTCTTGGGGTGATAGATAAACTATTTTTTTTTCTCTTTTGTTAGCACTTTTGTTTTGCTGATAGGTATTGTTGTTTCTTGCATATTCATGGCAGTCACTGTTGCTTTTTATAGTATCAAACCCAGTACTTCTTAGAGAATTTCTTGTAGGGCTGGTTGTGTGGTAGTGAACTCATACAGTTTTTGTTTGTCTGAGAAATATTCTATTTGTCCTTCATTTCAGAAGGATAGTCTTGCTGGGTAAAGTATTCTTGGCTGGCAATTTTTGTCCTTTAGTATTTTGCATATATCATCCCATTCTTTTCTGGCTTTTAGAGTTTCTGATGAAAAGTCTGATGTTATTCTGATTGGGCCTCCCTTATAGGTGACTTGCCACTTCTCTCTTGTAGCTTTTAAGATTCTCTCTCTGTCTTTGAGTTTTGTCAGTTTGATTTTCACATGTCTTGGAGAGGATCTTTCTGGGTTGAATGTGTTTGGTGATCTTTGGGTTTCCTGAATCTAGGGATTTGTGATTTTCCCTACACCTAGGAAGTTTTCTGCTATTATTTCATTGAATATGTTTTCAATACCATTCCTTTTTCCTCCCCTTCTGGAATACTCATGATTTGGATATTTGAGTGCTTAAGGTTGTCAGTTGTCTCTCTTAGATTTTCTTCAACTTTTTGATTCTTTTTTTTTTCTGGTCTGCATGTGATAATCCAAACAGCCTGTCTTCAAGGTCAGAAATTCTCTCTTCTGCTTGTTCAAGTCTGCTGGTTAAACTCTGTGTTGTGTTTTTTATTTCATTGAATGAATCTTTCAGCTCCACAAGCTCAGCTACATTCTTTTTCAAGGCATTCATTTCTTTGTACATTTCTTCTTTCAGATCCTGTATATTTTTTCTCATTTCATTGTGTTGTCTCACTGAGTTTTCTTGTTTCTCATTTAGTTTCCTTAGAATAGTTACTCTAAGTTCCTTGTCCGTCATTTCAAAGACTTCCTGTTCTATAGGATCTAGCACTTGAAAGTTATTAATTTCTTTTGGTGGCAATGTACTTTCTTGGTTTTTCATATTTCTGGTTTCTTTCTTTTGGTGCTTTGTCATTGTGGCTGGGGGTATCACAGTCCACTCGTTTCACCCTGATGTCTGGCTTTGATCCTGAAGTGACTGCTGCTTCTGGACAGCAGAAACTAGCTTTGACCAGAAGTCCCACCCCACCTGCCTTCACTGGCTCATCTGGCTTGGGGGTTGGGCAGCCAGAGCCTCTCAAGTCACTCTCAGAGACGGAGATGGCCTGGACTGGAAGTCCTGCCCCACCTAACTTTACCAGATCATCTGGCTAAGGGCGTGGGGGCCAGAGCCTGTTAAGTCACTCTCGGAGACAGGGACAGCCTGGGCACGAAGTTCTGCCCTGCCTGCCTCCTCCATGATGCCTGGCTCGGTGTGGAAGCTCTGAAGCTGTTACTTCTCTCAGGGTGGCGAGACCAGCCTACACCAGAAGTACCGACTGGCCCCACCTGCCTTCTCTGGCCTGGCAGGCTTGGGGCGTGGGGCCCAGAAGTTCTAAAGTTTCTCTACAGAATGGGGAGCAACCTGAACTGGGGTCTCGTGGTGGGCAGCTCCTTTCCACTCCAGCACAGATCTCAGGTCTTCTGTCACTGCTCCTCAATAGCTGCAAATTGGTTGCTCTGTGGGAGAAAGCGACACCAGGAACTGACTTTTCTGCCATTTTGATTGGAACCCCTTGGTCCCAATTTTTTTTAATTAATTAATTTATTATTATTTTTATTTTTACATTGTAAAATGTTGTTGTGGAGCACGTTGGGTGGAGGGGAAGAGAAAGGGGGAGGGGAATAGGGTGGGAGGACAAGGAAGGGATTGGGGGGCATGGCTAAGGCCCTCGGACCCTCCACCCTAGCTCGGGAATGTGCAGTGCTTCTGGTAGCAGCATGGTGGTTGTTGCTGGGCAGGATGTGGACGTTGGGGGGCATGGCTGAGCCCTTCGCCCTCCCACCCCAGGTCAGGGCCCAGTGTGCTTTCAGCAGGGGCTTGGTCATTACTGGGCTGGATGCAGATGTTGGGGAGATATGGCTGAGGCCCTTGGCCCTTTCCACACCCCAGCTTGGGAGCCCAGGGGTCTTTCAGCCCTTCTGGGTTTTATAGGTGCTCTTTGGTGATGTAAGGCCTTTACTGGTTGACATCAGAACCATGTCTCTGATGTGTGGGTATTTTGTTTTTTCTTTCAGTTCTGTGTTGGATTATTCACTGTTCCCACCACATAAACTCTGCAGTGGAACTAATTTGTTGTCCTTTGTTTACTTCTAAACTGGGGGAACTTCCTATGGGGACAAGTACTTGAGCTCTATGATTGAGCTAAATTGCTCCTTTGCTGCTGATTCTCAGGGGAACTCTTTTTGTGCCGCTCAGGTTTTAATGGTTTACTTTGTAAGTACTTCTGTGTCTTGTGAGGTCTGACACCTGGGTTGTGCAGAAACTCTAGTCTGGACCTGAGTCTTTTCAGCAGACTGCACCCCCTGAAGTTCTATTTTCCTGACCAGTCTCCACTGAGTGATCCTGTGCTGATTGGGAGGCAGATCAGCTGCCCATGCTGTGCCTCAGTGTTCTCCTGCTGGGCCCATCTCCCTTACCTCCATACTCCACATACTTCCCATGGAGCAGGCCATGTGCCAGTCCCTTGCAATAAGTCACCAGCCTCTGAGGGGGTCCTTTTTCAGTTGTCTGTGGCCTCCTCACTCCTATGTGGGTCCACAGAAACCCTGTTATTGCTTTAGCTGGCCTGGGGGCCACCAAGGCCCTCTTGTCCCCAGCAACCTCCAAGCAACTTCATAGGAAAGTCACAGCAGCAGGTTTTGCCAACTCCTGTTCCATGTGCTCACCAGGACCAGACTTGAAGTGGCTGGAACTTGAAGTGGTCAGAGCAGTCCTTTCTTTCTCTCATCACAGCTTCTTCTTCCTTAATGAACTCCATAGGTCTCTCCTCCTCCTCCCCTGAGCTCTAGCGGCCCTGGCTTGACTGTCACTGATTTTTAATAGTTATAAATTGATCGATTGTGTGAGAAAGTGACACTCATTACTGTCTATTCTGCCATCTTCAAGAGTAGGCTCATTTAAAAGGGGGGGAGCCCTATATACCCCGTTTCCTGGATAGGGCTTTGGTTTCTCCCCAGGAGGGGCAGGCTGCCAGCAGTTCTCATTCCTTCCCCCGATTCATGTTGCAGAAACTTTGCTCCTGGCAAGAGTATCTGAGAGATCAGGAGTTCTCCTTATCATAGGAGGGGAGAGAAGAGAAGAGGAGAGGAGAGGACAGAGGACAGAGGAGAGAGGAGAGAGGAGCGAGGAGAGAGAAAGAGAGAGAGAGAATGTGAGAAGATTCAAATTACTAATATTAAGAATGAAAGAGGGAAGGAACATCACTACTGATCTTACAGAAATAAAAAAATATATATAAAATAAGACTATAAACAATTGAACACCAATACATTAGGTAAACAAGATGAGATGGAGAAATCCCTAGAAAGACACAAAATAACAAAACTGATAGGAAATCTAAATGGACCTATAAAAAGTTGAGATTGGATTTGATAATTCAAATAACTTCCCACGATGAATAGACCAGATCCACATGTCTTCGTGGCTGAATTCTCCCAAATGTTTAAAGAAGAATTAACACCACTTCTTCTCAAAATTCCAAAAAATAATAGAGGAAAGAACACTTTCTAGTACATCCTATGAGGCCAATAATATCCAGATATCAAAACCAGACAAAACCAAAAGAAAACTACACACCAATGCTTCTTATGAATATTGACAAAAAATCCTCAATAAAATGATAGCAAACCAAATCCTATAACATATAAAAAGGATTATAGACCATGACGAGGCAGGATTTAGCCCCAGAATGAAAAGCTGAGATATATATATACACACACACACACGTATGTGTGTACGTGTGCATGTATCTCATATAGTGCATACACACACACAGGAATGTACTTCCAAAAATAGAATTTAAAGACAACACGAATCTTTTCTATGAACTTTTTGAAGTACCATTGTGTGTGTGTGTATGTGCTCTCTACACTAACCTGATTTTCCCTGTAGAGACTACTTCCCCTGTACTTTCTCATTGAACATTTCCCCTGTGCTTTACCACCTTTTTCTATTTTATTCAATTATCCTAAAAACACTGTGTCTGAGGAGCCAGAAAACCAAGGCCCATGTTGGACCAGTTCTGGTTCCAGTCACCTTTTTTGTAATTTTATAGGTACACATGGAACATAGCCACACTCATTGTTTACATATTGTCTATGGCTGCTTCTGTGCTACAATGGCAGAGGGGAGTAGATGTGACAGAGACCTTATGTACTCCAGAAAGCCTAAAATATTTACTATCTGGCCCCTTACAGAAAAAGTTTGCTAACCCATATTTTCCAGATAAGAAAATTGAATTTCCAAAAAGTTCAATAACTGCCCTGCTTCATATTAAGAAAGTGACAGAGTTGAGATATGGGTGTAGACCACCTGATTCTAGGAACCACCTGATTCTAGGAGCCACGCTTATAACATGTATTATACTGCCTCATGTTCTGATAGCACTGCTATTACCTCACCACCCCCGACAAATGACCTGAGACTTTAATGTTTCTTTTCCACAACATAGGCAATTTTATTTTATTTTCACTTTTTAAATGATAGGAATATTTTAAATTTTATTTTTATTTTATTTTTAATTCTTTTTTAAATTGAAGCATAATTGATAGAGAGCTTAAACAGCAGAAGAAGGAATTTCTGATCTTGAAGATGGTCTTCTTGAAATAACACAGATGGACAAAAAAAGAAAAAAATACTAAAAAAAAATAAAATGAAGAAAATCTAAGACAACAGACAACCTAAAGGGCACAAACATCCAAATCATGGGTGTTCTAGAAGGGGAGGAGAAAGGAAAAAACATGGAAAACCTATTCAATGAAATAATAATGGAAAACCTCCCAAGTATAGGGAGAGACACAGACCTTCAGATCCAGGAGGATCAAAGATCCTCAAACTTACAAATGTTCATTATAACAAAGCATAATTATTCTTTGTGTCCCTCACCCAATTACTCCCTAACTCCCTCCTGCTCCCCCTTCCCCACCTCTCGTAACTGTGGGTCTGTTCTCTCCTTCTGACAGTTCAATGTATCATTGTGGTCTTTCTTTTTTTCTTAGTTCCCAGTTATGAGTGAGGATATGCAGTATTTCTCTCTCTTGCCTGGCATATTTCACTTAACATAATTTTCTCCAAGCTCATTCACATTGGTGCAAATGGCAGAATTTCATTCTTTTTTATGGCAAAGTAGTATTCCAGTAAGTATATATACCATATTTTCCTTATCCAGTTCTATCAATGGACATTTAGGTTGGTTCCAACTCTTGGCTATTGTAAATAGACCTCAATAAACATGGGAGTGCAGGTATCTCTTTGGCGTGAAGATTTCTATTCCTTTGTGTATATACCCAGCAGTGGGATTACTGGATGATATGGTAGTTCTATCTGTAATTGCTTGAGGAAACTCCATATTCTTTTCCATTATAGTTATACTAATTTAAAATCAAACCAACAGTGTAGAAGGGTTCCCCTTTCACCACATCCTTGCCAACATTTGTTATTCTCTGTCTTTTTGATATTGGCCGGTCTTAGTTGGGTGAGATGATATCTCAATGTGGTTTTGATTTATGTTTCCCTGATGATTAGTGATGTTGAGCATTTTTTCATATACCTGTTGGCCATTTGTATGTCTTAGTTTGTGAAATGCCTATTCAGCTCCTTTGCCCACTTTTTAATCAAGTTATTATTATTATTATTATTATTATTATTATTATTATTATTATTATTACTGTTAAGTTGTTTGAGTTTTTTGTGTATTCTGGATATTAGTCCTCTGTCAAATGCATAGCTTGCAAGTATTCTCTCCCACTCTGTAGGCTGTCTTTTCACTCTTGTTTCTTTTGTTGTGCAGAGGCTTTGTAGTTTTATATAATCCCATTTGTTTATTTTTCCTTTTGTTGCCTGTGCTTTTCGTTTCTTATTCATTAAGTCTTTGCCAAGCCCCACTTCCTTAATTGTTTCCCCTATGTTTTCTTTTAGGAGTTTTATAGTTTCTGGATGTGTATTTAGGTCTTTAATCCATTTTTGAGTTCACTTTGGTATATAGCTGGAGGTACGAGTCTACTTTTACACTTCTACATATGGATGTCCAGTTTTCCCAGCACCATTTATTGAAGAGGCAGTCCTTTCCCCAGTGTATGCTCCTGTTGCCCTTCTCAAATATCAGTTGGCTGTAAGTATATGAGTTGATTTCTGGGTTCTCTATGATGCTCCATTTTTCTGAGTGTCTGTTTTTGTGACAGTACCATGCACTTTTGGTTACTAGAGCTTTGTAGTATAATTCAGTCAGGTAGTATTATGCTTCCAGGGGTTTTTGTTGTTGCTTTGTTTTGTTTTGTTGTTGTTTGGTTTTTTTGCTCAGGATTGCCTTGGCTATATGGGGTCTTTTGTTATTCCATATGAATGTTAGGATTGTTTTTTTCTGTTTCTGTGAAGAATGTCATTGGTATTTTGATGGGGATTGCATTGAATCCGTAGATTGCTCTGGGGATTATGGAAACTTTTACAAAGTTAATTCTTCCAATCTAAGAGGAGGGAATGTCTTTCCATCATTTTGTGTCCTCTTTAATTTCTTTCAAGAGTGATCTGTAGTTCTTGTTGTAGAGATCTTTCACATCCTTGGTTAACTTTATTTGAATGTTTTTTGTGTGTGTAACTATTGTAAATGGGCTAACTTTCTTGATTTCTTTTTCTGCTAGTTTCTTGTTGAAGTGTAAACATGTTACTGATTTTTGGGTACTGATTTTTTATCCTGCAAATATATTAAAATCATTTTTCAGCTCTAAGAGTTTTTTGTACAGTCTTTAGGCTTTTCTATATATAGGATCATGTCATCTCCCAAAATGTACAAGTTGACTTCATCTTTTCCTATCTGGATGCCCTTTATTTCTTTCTCTTGCCTGATTGCTCTGGCAAGGACTTCCAATACTATGGTAAATAGGAGGGATGAGAGTGGAATCCTTGTCTTGTTCCCATTCTGAAGGGAAAAGCTTTCAAGTTTTCCCCATTCAGGATGACATTGACAGTAGGTTTGTCATGTATGGAATATGTTTTGTTGAGATACTTTTTTTCTATACCTAATTCGTTGAGAGTCCTTATAATGAAGGGATGTTGAATTTCGTCAAACGCCTTTTCTGTGTCTATTGAGATAATCATATGGTTTTTGTCCTTGATTTTCTTCATGTGGCGTACCACATTTATTGACTTGCAAATATTGAAGCTTCCTTGCATCCCTGAGATGAATCCCACTTGATCATGATGTATATTTTTTTTGATGTATTACTGTATTCTATTTGCTAACAGTTGAATATTTTTGCATCTATGTTCATCAAAGACATTGTCCTACAGTTTTTTGTTGTTATTGTTGCATCTTTCTTCGTGGTATGAGGGCGATGTTGGTCTCTTAGAATGAGTTTGGGAGAATGTCTTCTGTTTCAATTTTTTGGAATAGTTTGACAAGAATTGTTATTAATTCCTCTTTAAAGATTTCATAGAATTCAACAATAAGGCCATTCAGTTCTGGGTTTCTCTGTTGGGAGACTGATGATTACTGTTTTAATCTCATTTCTTGTTATTGGTCTGTTCAGGTTTTCTGTGTCTTCTTGGTTCAGTCTTGTTTGTATGTTTCCAGAAATTTGTCCATTTCCTCCAGGTTTCAAATTTGTTGACATATAGTTGTTAATAATAGTCTCTCATGATTCTTTGTGTTTTTGTGGCATTGGTTTTAATGTCTCCTTTCTCATTTCTCAGTTTGTTATGAGTCTTTTCTCTTCTTTTTTTTTTTTTTTTTTTTTTTTTTTGTTAGCCTAACTAATGGTTTGTCTATTTTGTTTATCTTCTCAAAAAAAATCAACTTTTTGCTTCATTGATCTTTTGTATCATTTTGGGGGTTTCTATTTCATTCAGTTATGCTTTGATTTTTATTTCTTTCTACCCACTAGTTTTGGGATTGGGTTGTTCTTGTTATTCTAGTTCTTTGAGTTGTAGCACTTGGTTGTTTATTTGAAATCTTCCTATTCTTTTGATGTAAACATTTATTGCATTTAACTTCCCTCTTCATACTGTTTTGCAGTATCCCAAATATTTTGGTATAACATACCTTTGTTTTCATTAGTTTCAAGAAATTTTTTGATTTCCTGTTTAATTTCTTCTTGGACCATATGTCATTCCGTAGCACATTATTTAATTTCCATGTGTTTGCATATTTTTCCAGAGTTTTGCTTGTTTTTGATTTCTAGTTTAATTCATTGTGGTCTGAAAAGACACTTGAAATGACTTCAATTTTTAAAAGTTGAGACTTCCTTTGTGACTTACCATGTGGTCTATCCTGGAGAATGTTCTATGCGCTGATGAGAAGAATGTGTATTCTGTGGTTGTTGCATGAAATGTTCTGCCAGGCTATCTGCCAGGTAGAGTTGGTCAAAGTATGTTTTCAGACCTGTTTCTCTGTTAATTTTTGGCTAGATGATCTGTCTACTGTTGAAAGAGGGGTGTTCAGATAAACAACTATTATCATAGTTTGGTCTATCTCTTTCTTTAGGTCTAATAGTTTGCTTTATATATCTGGTGTTCATATTTTGGGTGCATATATATTCATGACTGTTATGTCTTCTTGCTGAATAGATCCCTTTATCTTTATATAGTTGCCTTATTTGTCTCTTTTTTATGATTTTTGGTTTGAAGTCTATTTTATCTGATATAAAAATAGCTACTCCTGATTTTTCTGGTTTCCATTTGCATGGTATTTCTCCATCATTTCACTCTTAGTCTGTGGGTGTCTTTATAGGTGAGGTGAGTCTCTTGAGGACAGCATATATTTGGGTCTAGCTTTTTTAAATAATCAGTTATTCTATGTTTCTTGAGTGGTTAATTTAATCCATTTACATTTAGTATTATTAGGGAAAGGTATTGACTTACTCCTGGCATTTTATCAATTTTTGTTTGGATGTTTTAAATATCTTTTGTTCCCTTTTAAACCTTTTAATGTTTGTTTTCCATGTTTGTTGTTTTTTTGAGGTGGTTGTATAAATTTATTTCTCTTTCTAGTTTGGCATTTTTTTTCAACTAGTGGGTTTTGTTTTTTCTTGTATATATACGGTAGTAATTATTGTTTTCAGATTCTAGATGCAGTATTCCCTTGAGCATTTTTTGTAGGGCTGGTCATGTGGTATAGAACTCCCATAGTTTTTGTTTTTCTTGGAAATATACTATTTTTTCTCATTTCTAAAGGATGTCCTTGCTGCGTATACTATTCTTGGCTGGCAGTTTTTTTCTTTTAGTATTTTGAATCCCATTCTCTTCTGCACTTTAGGGTTTCTGCTGAGAAGTCTGCTGTTAATCTAATGGGGCTCCCTTATAGGTGACTAGATGCTTTTCTTTTCCTGCTTTTCATATTCTCTATTTTTGAGCTTTGCCAATTTGACTATAATGTGTCTCAGAGAGGAATTATTTGGATTGAATCTGTTTGAGGATCTTTGAGCCTCCTGCATCTGAAGGTCTATGTCTCTCCCTATACTTGGGAGGTTTTCCATTATTATTTCATTGAATAGGTTTTCCATGTCTTTTCCTTTCTCCTCCCCTTCTGAAACACCCATGATTTGGATGTTTGTGCCCTTTAGGTTATCTGTTGCCTTAGATTTTCTTCTTCTTTTTTTTTTAGTATTTTTTTTTCTTTTTTTGTCCATCTGTGTTATTTCAAGAAGACCATCTTTAAGATCAGAAATTCCTTCTTCTGCTGTTTAAGCTCTCAGATGTGTTTTTTATTTTGTTGAATGAATTCCTCAGCTCCAGGAGCTCTGCTACATTCTTTTTTAAGGCATTAATCTCTTGGCATATTTCCTCCTTCAGATCCTGGATACTTTTCTCATTTTCTTGTGTCATCAAACTGAGTCTTCTTGTATCTCAGTTTCCTTCAGATCTTTGCTTGAAATTCCTTTTCTGCCATTTCAAGAACTTCATGCTCCTTATAGGGTCGGGTGCTTGAGAGTTATTATATTCCTTTGGTGGTGTCATATTTTCTTGTTTTTCATATTTCTAATATCTCCGTGATAGTGTTTAGACATCTCGTAGAACAGTTGCTTTTTCTTTTACTCTGGAACGGGATTTGAGGAGAGGAAGTTCCTCTTGTAGATGTCTTTTATAATGCCCATTGAGTGGGTTGTTTTAGTATTGGTTCCTGGTAGATGCAGTAGTGGAGTCTCCATGTAGGTACTTTAGCCAAATTCAGTGTTGGAATAATGTGTGAGTGCCTCTGTAGCCTAATGCCAGGGCACTTAGTAATTCCTTGCTGAGGTTGGTGCCACTATGTTTGTTTATCCAGGATATGGGCAAGTTTTCAAGTTCTTGGTGAAAGTGCCTCAGTGCCCTTTTACCCTTTGGCTGTGGCGGATGACCCTGGGCAGGACTGTTGGCACCCCAGCTAGTTCCCCATGACCCTGATGGGTGCACTGGGGTATACTCTTGCTCCTTGGTTTGAATGGGTGACCCTAGGGGAGGTTTCTCTTTATTCCTTCCTACAGGCAGAGGCTCTTCCTGGGACCTTACTTACCCTGGTTGGGTGATGGGTTGATGATGATTTGGGATTTTCTTCCTTACTCCATTAGGGTGTCCTGGGTTTCTGTATTCTTGGGGGGGGTTCCATGTGTGTCTCTTCTTGGATCAAGGAAAACCCACGGACTGCACACATTCCTCCCACCCCCAGGTATGCTACTCTGTGTGGCAGTGTAATTCTCAATGCAGGTTGGACCACTGGGTCATGAGTTTGTGCTCACTCACCTGTTTCCCTAGGCTTTATCAGGCCACATGTAAGGCAGTGTTGGCTACTGGTGTGGCAGCAGTTGCTGTGACAGAGGCTGTCATGATCCACATGTTCAGCACTGGTGTCTGTGGTAGCAGCGGGGAGTGCTGCTGCTGGCTAGGTGCCTGGCACAGTAGTGCCATCAGTCAGAGGCTGGCTGGTGGGGTGGGACTGCTTCCCAGAGGCCGAAGAGGTGGCATCAGTTGAGGGAAATATTTCATAATTCTTGGCCCACTGTACATTCATGTTTAAGAAGGAAGCATTGAAATGCTGATTGAGATCTCTCCTTGGTGACGTCTCATCAAATGGTGTGTTTCACTATAGAACTAATCAATGGGAACCCAGTCATTTTTGGTGTGGCTCCCAAATGCCAGTTTCTCTTGTTTTTCTTTTTTCTTTCTTTTCTTTTTTTTTAATTGAATCATAATTGATTATACATATTTTGGGGATTCAATGTTGACATATGTGGATTGAATCAATATTACTATTATGTACATTGTTACAAATTGTACTTATTCTTTATGCCCCTTGTCCAAATTCTCCCCATCCCCCTCTCCCTCCCCCCTCTAACTATCCTAGATTTCTTCTCTCTCTCTGAAAGAGTAATGGTTACTCTGTTGATTTGTTGCCTAGATGATCTGTCCAATGCTGAGAGATGTGTTCAGGTCCCCCAATATTATCAGAGCAGCTACTTCTGTCAGTCTGGAATGGTCTTTGTGGAGAGAGACATCCTCTCCTTTATTTGGTCTCTGCTGGTTACTCTCCTTGTGTCAGTGCACTCCAGTGGCTGGCAGACCATCTGTGTCATGGTTGTGATGTCTAACCACTTTCATCGCAGTTGTGGTTACTGTTGTGCTTGTAGTGGGCCACCCACATGGAGTGATGTTTTTGGCATGTTCCTTTGTGCTGGTGGTATACCTGGTTGTTAGCAGGGGGCTCCAGTCCCCAGCTCCAAGCACCAGGCCTCTGGGCAGGCCCCGAAATGCTGACAGTGGGCCTGGTTGTGGGCAGGGGTCAGTCCCTGGCTCCATGCCCCAGGGCCCTGGGCAGTCCCTGAGGCACTGGTGGTGTGCCTAGATGTAGGAGTGGGGTCCAGTACTCAGCTCCAAACCCCAGGTCCCCTGGTGGGCCCTGAGTTGCTGGTAGTGTGCCTGGGCTGGAACTAATTTTTAGTCCTTTGCTTACTTCTGAAATGGGGAAACTTCTTTTGGTAACCAGTACTTGAGCTGTGTGGTTGAGCTAAATTGCTGCTTTGCTGCTGTTTCCCGGTGCACTTGGGTTGTGTAGAAACTCTGATCTGGGCCTGAGTTTTTTCATCAAACTGCATCCCAAGCAATTCTGCATTCTCAACCAGTCTCCTCTGAGTGGTTCTGCACTGACTGGGGGGCAGATCAGCTGTCCTTGCTGTGTACCAGTGTTCTCCTGTTGGGCCTGTCTCCCCCACCACCTGTGCTCCAAACACTCCCCATGGGATGGGCCCTGTGCTGGTCCCTTGTGTTGTCTCACTGGCCTCTGAATGGATCCCTTTTTCAGCTGTTCTGACTCCTCACTCCTTCATGGGTCCGTAGGAACCCTATTAGTGGTCTTGTTGTCCTGGGGGCCACTAAGGCCCTCTTCTCCCCTGCTGCCTCTAAGCAACCCCATCTGAAGGGCACAGCTGTGGCTTCTGCTGGCTCCTGCTCCATGCACTCAGCAACTTCAGCCTTAAAGCAGCTGTGGCCCAAAATGCTCTGAGCTGATTTTTCTTTCTCTCTTCGTGGTTTCTCCTGCCTTCATGAATTCTGTAGGTCTCTCTTGCTCTTTCCCTGATCTTCAGAAGCCCCAGCTTGGTTGCTGTACATTTTTATAGTTGCAAATTGGTTGATTTATGGGAGAAGGTGATGCCAGGGACCATCTATTCTGACATCCTGACCAGAACTTCTCTTGTTTTTATATTTGTTTGTTTTGTTTTGTTTTTTATCTTTGGATAGTCATTATCTCCAGAGAGGTGTCCTCCTATCTCTTTCCTGGAGCATATAGGCTTATGGCAATTATTATATTGTGGAGTATACTAACATTTATAAAGCAAATGTATTTCACAGGGCCTAGCTTCTAAAGCTCTGTAGTTCCAGGTATAACCTAACTTTTTAAAATTACATATAGAAATGTTAAGCTTGCAAAAGACAGGAAACTTTCCCCAGGCTAAAGTCTCTGTTGTAGATAAAGAATTGTAACACAGCAAAGTTGCTGGCTCAAGGACAGACGTCCTTGGTGCAGGTTAACCTAAAGTTATTTTATTGTTATGTAAACATACTGAGGAAATTGCTGTAGGGAAAGAAAGTGTCTTCTAAGAACAAGCTTTTGTTCATGGAGGGACTTAACCTTTTGCAAATTGCATTATGGAATGTCACTTCGTTATTTCACTGATGTTACCAGCCTCTATTGTTGAACTATACTTAGCCATAACTCCATCTATGTTCCTTTTCTATAGCTTTCTGGCCTGGAGAATAAATACTGAGAAAGAACCCCAGTTCAGGGTTAATTTCCTGAGGAGGAATGCCTCTCTCTTGAGGGCTCCAGGAGATTAACCCCTTTGGGGTTTTTCACTGCTCAAAAGAAATGGGCTTTGAATAATCCTTTGCATCTCCATCTCCCTGGGGGAGAGAGGTGACAAAGAGAGTGCAACATTATATACCAATGTTCTTGCTGTTAAGAAAAGGAAGTATGCTGAAATTTCACCATTTATTACAAGACTTTCTTCTCTCTTTTCATCTTTTCAGTATGGAAACTCAACCTTGCCCTTTGTTCTTTCTGATGTCTCCAAGTTTGGACTCTCAGACTTAGGAAGTATATGCACTGTCATCAGACATTTAATTTTCAAACTTTTGTTCTTGCATTTTTATTCCAGACCTTTTGCTCTATAAAATCTTTGGTTAATAGTAATAAAAGTATAGAGTGAAATGAAGTGCTGCTAATGGATTAGCCTGGGCAAAGTTTAAAATATCCTGTTGCAGGGATTTTTAATGTTAAAAAATGGCAGTTCAGTACAGTGCAATGAGAAGAGCTCTGGGTTGCAAGTCAGGAGACTTTCAGCTTAGTTTTAGCTGTGCCAAGATTCCCTGCATCACCTGGGGCATGTTCCATATCCTCTTTGCTCCCTAAGTTCTCTTCTTTAAAAGGAGTTGAAAGTAGATTTCCACCAAGATGCTTCAATGCTCTGAGACATTCAGAATTCTAGAAATACTTTAATATGTATTAGGTTATTGTTTATTTAATATCAGATAGTCCAGGACTAAAACGTAAAACCACAGCTCAATTGTTAGTTAATATTGCCTTTTTAAAGTTATTTAAGTTCTATTTAAGAATTAGCTTAACTGAAAAATTTGGTCTTTGTGGAAAGTCATTTTTTTAGCCATTGTCAAACAATGTGGCAATATGTGTGAAAGGCCATAAGACATTTCTTTCTTTCTTTCTTTCTTTCTTTCTTTCTTTCTTTCTTTCTTTCTTTTTTTTTTTTTTTTTTTTTTTTTTTTTTGGTAGCTGGCTGGCCCAAGGATCCAAATCCTTGACCTTGGTGTTATAAACACCATGCTCTAACCAACTGAGCTAACTGGCCAGCCCCCAAAAGGCTTCTGTTGACCTTTTAATTCCATTTCCTTGACTCTATCTAAAGGAATAGCTTTATGTGCACGATTTCTTTGACATTATTCTAAAGCAATAGTTTTATGCCCAAAGACGATTATCACATTATAATAGGGAAAAGCAGAAACAACTTAATGTCCAATAATAGAGGTGTTTTAAAATAAATTATATCTCCATACAGTATGTTATTATGTAGCCATTTAAATCAGGTGGTAGAATTTTACTTGTTAACATGAAGAACATGAAGAATTATTATAATGTTACCTTCTAAAATCAAAATATAAAATTGCATGTACAATATGGTTTCAATTCTGTAAAAGAAATATAAATGAAAGGAAATGTATCAAGAGAATATCAGCGATTACCTCCACCTGATGAGATTTTTTAAAACTTGTTCTTCAAGTTTTCATTTTTCTACAATAGGTATACATTGCTTTCATAATCATAAAAAGAGACAAAAGTGATGCATGTTCAATTGCTCTGAAATGATTAGAATAAATACTTTAAAAAATAGTGAAAAAGGCTGTGTTTTTTTTCTGATGCACTATTTATAGGGAAAATAATTTCTATCTGTCCCTATTTTCACTAAGTACAATGTACACTCTTCATGAAGTTGCCAGTACAATGCTAAGATAATATTGGTAAAAAGCACAAATGATTGCCCTGGAGAACACTCTGTTGTTTAACTGACCCTTTGAAATTACTACATGAAAGGGTCATTTACCCTTCAACAACAATAACATTTTGTCCGCATCCTCTAATTTCACACAATAAGAGTATAATTTAAATATATATGTTTTTAAAATTTTCAATTTAGGTTGAAGAAGTATTACTTAAATATTTTGAATATTCAATTTAAAGTTCAACATAATGGAATAGTACCTATTTAACAACCATGCTGTTCCACATGCGGACAAAGACAACTTTCACAAGTTTTAATTGGCAGGGACATTTTTGCACTGAAAGGTTACCTTTATTTGAATACTCTTTGTATTTTTGAGGCACTGGCTGCCTTAATACCTCATGAATAAGCTGATGGATCATCTGTCACCATTTGATAGATACATCTCTTAGATGAAGATCAATTTATTTTGAAATAAACAAAGAGACAAGGGTCCTTTTTGAGCTGTTCCATAGGAGAAGAGAATGGAGATGAATGCTCGGAGGGCCCTTCGTGCATCAAGCTGCTGCTGCCTCATAGGCAGTCAGTGCTATTTGTCTATGCATGTGGATGGATGTAGGTAATTCAGTCTTGCACATTCTCACCCCAAGTTGTTCTCGTGATCAAAGAGATATGTTTTCAAAATAGCAGGTTGACAGTGTCTGGATCTCAATTATTGGCAGGGGAATAGTATAGATATCCTACTTCCCACTCCTCATTCTCATAAAAGGTATTAACTAACCATCAAGCTTGATCTGGCCCTGTTCTCAGCCCTTTTATTCCCTTAGTTATCATTTTAGTATCCCCTTGCCCTCAGCTACCCTGTTTTTACCTCCCTGCCTCATCTCCTTCTTCTGTGTCCTATTCTAACCCTCTAGTTCCCAGTTTGGCATCTTTCTCTGTTCCTAAGACCAGACCCCAGCTTGTGTTTGGTTTGATTCTTCTTTCACTCCTTGGAAGCTGATGCTGATATCCCTATGACCCTGACCTCTCACCCCTCCCCCTTATCCTACACAGGGCTCTTGTGAAGAGGCTCCCCACCAAACTCTAGGAAGAGCTAAGTTTGAACATCTGCTGAAATTAGCCCTTCACATTTCACCACTGACCAGAGCTAAGATTTAATTCAAATAAACAAATACCTAATGTTGAAAAGAAATATGTGGATGTTCAACAAACCAACATGCAACATTATCCAGAGGGGTCATCTAAATTAGAGCTTATTTTATCACATCAGTAAGGAAGTATATAATTTGAGAACATTCAAAAGGAATCATTCTCTGATCTTGCGCCCGGTACTGAACATTATCCAGTCCCTCAGTTTAATGTTGCACAAAACCCCATTTTGTAGTATTAGGTGTGAAGAAACAGTGCATTCATGAAAGTGATGGACAAATCTGTATGTTCCATAAAGTGAGGCTGATTGCATCCCACTGTATGCAAAGCCATGTGGTTTTAGGAAATCAGTATTCAAAGGAGTCTTGAACATTTTTGTTAAGGCACTATTTTTTGTGACCTTATTGCTTACATGCTTTGAACAGATTATAGCTTTTGAGACGCTTGTTAATATTGAATGTTCTCTCTTGTAGACCATTAAGTGATTTACTACTGGTGGGATCAAAAAATACTGAGACAACAAACAGCAACAACAACATCAACAACAACAACAAAAAAAAAAAACCGGGGGTGGGGGGGAGAGGAAGATTTAACAACCTCAACTTTTTTTTTTTTTTTGAAGCTCTTACAACGAGACAATGGAGGGGACACATCTGGGTGGGAGGGGGGAGAGGGAGGAGGGAGGGAGGTTTTGGTGATGGGACACAATAACTAACTACATTGTATATTGACAAAATAAAAAAAAAAATACTGAGACAACAAACAGCAACAACAACATCAACAACAACAACAAAAAAAAAAAACCGGGGGGGGGGGGGAGAGGAAGATTTAACAACCCCAACTTTTTTTTTTTTTTTGAAGCTCTTACAACGAGACAATGGAGGGGACACATCTGGGTGGGAGGGGGGAGAGGGAGGAGGGAGGGAGGTTTTGGTGATGGGACACAATAACTAACTACATTGTATATTGACAAAATAAAAAAAAAAATACTGAGACAATATGACTGAGAGCTTCTATCCCTCACAATGTCTCTGTGGCACTGTGGAGTAAGCAAATTCTTCAGCAGGTGGTGAATATTATCAAGTTCATTAACTATTTTCTCCTAACCCCACAAAAGCCAAGACACTAATTGCTTGTTCATCAAGCAGGGTGGGACTTTCGTCTGGTTCTTAGTGACTGAGATGACTGAAACTTGTTTGTATTGTCCAGCCAGAAGCCGTTCCACTTAATGCTTTCAATATGGAAAAACTCTGGTTAAGGCACTAAGCAGAATTTAAAGGAATTATTTAGTCTTCAAAATTAAAGTATAAACAGGGCAATTTGAAGAATTTGTAAAATCTTTTTCCTGGTTCTGAAGTTTTTCCCTGAGGCTGACATCAGGCAGGGCTTGGTCATTTTCCTGTAGGGGAGAAACACTAAGTCAAACACTCCAGATTTTTTGGCTCGACCAGCCGTGAGTTTTCTCCACAGTCAAACAATACAAATTCTTAATTTGGACATTCTGAATTTATGATAAATCAGGCCAAGAAAGACTAAAGTTTCATATTTGGTAGCTGTCAAGGTGACCTTTGCTAAGTAATGTAGGCGAATGAGTTTCAGAAGGCGGAGTAAGGAAGAGACACAGGCAAACACAGCTAAGGAATATAAGGTCCCAAAGTAAATTTAAAATCTTTCATTTCCAAGTGCGTAGCATCCTGTTTGCACATCATTTCCTTTTCTTACTTGGTGAACAAATGAGGTAATTGCTTTCTCAACTTCTGTGTTGGTAAACACTATTAAAATAAGGAAAGTGCCTGTCTTCTGAAATACACTTTTGTATTTAGCAAGGATTTCTGAGACTTGACCACATTTTTGAGCAGCTAATTATAGCTTTTCCAGAATTTTAAGGATTTAATATATGTGTATCAATTGCTTACAGATTATTTACAGGTTATTCTGCAGCTTTATCAAAGCAATCAGTCCACATTTACTTCTTGTATTCTCATGGCATACCCAACAGTAAGAAAGCATTGAAATAGCAGTCCTGGTCTCCATTTCTTGCGAAATTACAATCTAGCTGGACAGGACTTACGGAATGTGTATAAGCATAAAAAGATAATTAAATGCAAACAATATATAATTTTATGTGGTGATAAGCCCTATCATGAAAAAAATAAAGAGAAGGGAATAGAGAATGAGAATCGAGGTGTACTTTAGTGGTTGTTGGAAAACGCCTTTTTGAGGTGATATTTTATCACAAACCTAAAAGAAGTGAGATTTTGAGTCATGCAGATATTTTTGGGGAATAGCTTTCCAAAGAGAAAGCAAAGGGTGGAGCCACCAAAGTGAAAACATATTTGGTTGAATGATCAACAAGGATACCAGGGTGTTTGAAGCAGAGACAGTGAGGGCCAAGTAGGATAAGATGAGTTTAGAAAGGTATCAAAGGACCAGATCATCTAGAGTCTTGTAGGCTACAGGAAGGACTTATTTTAGATTTTACTCTGAGGGTACTGAGAAGCTGAGGGGGAGTTTTGAACTGCAAAAACAAATCACCAAATTGAGAGTTTTTTTTATGGGCCAGGCACTTGGCCTCATCCAATGGCGTGAGAGGTTTAGTTCCAAAGTTCTGGTGACAGGGAAGGAGCATGTTTAACATGCTTTGTCCTCTGATTAGGCATCTATTGCTCTACTGTGGCATAACAAATTACCCCAAAACTTAACATCTTAACACATATTATTATCTCACAGTTTCTTTGGGTCAGGTGTTGTGACATGGTTTAGGTGGGTTCTCTGATTTTAGTGTCTCTAATAAGGCTGCAATCAAAGTATCAGCTGGGGCTTCAGTCTCATCTGAAGGCTCAACTAAGGAAGGATCCACTTCCAAGATTACCCACACATTAGGTGGCAAAATTCAGTTTCTTGAGGATCATTGTACTGAGGCCTCAGTTCCTCATGACCTGCTGATAGGACATATTCTTTGGCTATTTTTCTATTAGGCTTCCTGTCATTTTTGTATGGCTTTTCACAAGTTTCTTATCTATTTTAAATATTAGTCTTCATTTGATTTAGATATTGCAAATAGTTTCTCCTATTCCACAATCTGTCTTGAATTTTGTCCACGCACTTAATTGAAAAGACATTCTTAATTTTAATGCAATCAGATCAGTTAATTTTGACCTCATATTTTTAGTTTTGGGGTCTTATTTATGAAATTCTTTCCTACTCCAAGACAAAAAAAATCTTTTACAAGGTATTTTGAAGTTATCATTTTTTCCTTGAAGCCATCTGGAATCCGCCTTCATGTAGGTTGTTAGATGGGAACCTAGTTTGATTTTTCTGCACATACTGAGACAATTTTCCCAGCACCATCTCTTAATTAATCTATCCTTTCCCATAATCTGTGGTGCTACTTTTATTGTACCCCATGATTCCATATATACTTTGGGTTTCATTGTGAGCTATGTATTCTGTAGCATGGTCTACATAAATTTGATAGTATTTCTAACACAACTTTAGATTGGTTCTATATTGGTTAGCTCCCTTGGGAGAGCATGGTGCTGGTTATTTTCTTCATTGCTAGGAAAAGAAAAAAAATTCCTTAAAAAGGAGGAAAAAAAAGCCAAAGCTTCCATGACCAACTTTAGAAGAGGCTTAGCTGCTTGATTCAGTGAAGACTGCACCTTTTGGGAATGATTACCCCATGAAGAGCATTCACTTCAGTGTGCCATGAATACAGAGGGCTTCTTACAGAGTTGAAGGCCCAGTTCAATTCCCAATAACCTCCTCAATTTTCTTTATTCTAAAATGCTGCTGGCAATTCGCTGCTCCACAGGGCAGCCAGGAACTCATGCCCAAAATTGTTATAAATCAAGAGCTTTAATGTATGTCTAACAAGTCCAGTAGGAACCAGACTTTTGCAAATAGCTCAATTAAATGATAGTTATTGCTAATTTGCCTTAGTATCCCATTAGCTGTCCATCAGTAGTGAGAATGAGGCAGGTCTTAATCAAAAGACATGGAATTAGGGCATATAATAGCTATTAAGCTGTATTCAAAGAAAGCATTATCATATATTCATATTATAACTATTTCTTTGTATCCTCTAGTTAGCCACTGACTAGTTAGCCATTGTAAGTAGCTGTCAACTGTGTTTCACAGTAATCTCATGTCAAGTTTAAAATAATCATAATAGGTGGGCCGGCCCGGTGGCGCACTGCTATAGTGCGCCGCTTGGGAGCGTGGAGGCGCTCCCGCCGAGGGTTCGGATCCCACATACAGACCGGTTCCTGCTCACTGGCTGAGCGAGGTGCGGGAGCAACACTGAGGGTTGCGATCCCGTTGCCGGTCCCGGTCCGGTACGGGGGCGACACTGAGGGTTGCGATCTGTTGCCGGACACGGAAAAAGACAAAAAAGAAAAAAATAAAAAATAAAAAAATAATCATAATAGGGCCAGCCTATGGCTCACTTGGGAGAGTGTGGTGCTGATAACACCAAGGCCACAGGTTCGGATCCCTATGTAGGGATGGCCAGTTAGCTCCCTTGGGAGAGCATGGTGCTGACAACACCAAGTCAAGGGTTAAGATCCCCTTACCAATCATCTTTAAAAATAAATAAATAAATAATCATAATAGTGGATATATATTTGATAGAGTTTGGATGTACTGTCCCCACCAAAACTCATGTGGAAATCTGATCCACAATGTGGCAGTGTTGGAAATTGATTAAGCCATAGGGGTGGATCCCTCGTGAATGGATTAATGCTCTCCCTGGGGAGGTAGGGGTAGTGAGTGAATTCTCACTGTATTAGTTCCCATGAGAGCTGGTTGTTTAAAAGACCCTGGCACCACCCCTCTTTCTCTTGCTTCTTCTTGCCATGTGATCTGCTTGTACCCACTGGCTGCCTGCTGCTTTCCACCATGAATAGAAGCAGCCTGAGGCCCACACCTGATGCAGCTGTCCTAGAATTATAAGCCAAATAAACCTCTGTTCTTTATAAATTACCCAGTCTCAGGTATTTCTGTTATAGCAACACAAAACTGACTAATACAGAAAATTGGTACCAGAAAAGTGGGGTGTTGCTTATAATAGATACTGGAAAATATGGGAACGGCTTTGGAACTGGGTGTTGAGGAAAGGTTGGAGGAGTTTGGAGGACTCAGAAAAAGACAAAAAGACAAGGGAAAGCTTGGAATGTCTTAGAGACTGATTACGTGGTGGCGAGCAGAATGCTGATAGAAATGTGGACTGTAAAGACCATTCTAAGGAGGTCTCAGATAGAAATAAGGAGTTTATTGGAAACTAGGGCAAAGATTACCCTTGCTGTGAATTGGAAAGAAATTTGACTGCATTCTGTCCATGCCCTAAGAATCTGTGGAAGTCAGAACTTAGGAGTTGTGAAACAGAGTATCTGGCAGAAGAAATTTCTAAGCAGTAAAGCATTAAGGAAGCTTCATGGCTACTTGTAACACCCTATGCTGAGTTATGGTGGCAAAGGCATGAAATAAAGCCAAAATTTAAAAGGGAAGCAGAATGTGAAGATTTGGAAAATTGGCAGTATGGCCATGTGGTAGAGATGCAGAGAGCATGCAATGGTGCATTCCAGCAACAATTAGCTAAGAAGATTAGTACAAAGGAAAGAGATTTTCAAGAGGAGAAAAAGGCCTTGAAGGCATTGCAGAAGCCTCTGGGGCCAACCCTTCCATTTCAAGCCCAAAGGCCTAGGGAGACAGAATACTCTTGGGGAACAGGCCTGAGGCACCCTCCACAGTGTCACTACTCAGGACCACCTTGGGAAACTGCTTCCAGCACCAACATACCAGCTGCTTTGGCTGCTCCAGCTGTGGGTAAATTGGCCCCAGGTCTGGCTGGATGTGCATCATTGGAAAATTCAAGCTGGAAGCCTTGGCAGCATCCACTTGGTGTTAGGTCTGCAGGCTTGCAGAATGCCAGAGCTGTAGAGGCTCTCAAGCCCCCACCCTGATTTCAAAGGATATATGGAAAAGTCTGGGGGCCCAGGAAGAGATCAGTTGCATGGGCAGAGTCACTGCAGACAGTCTTCACTAGAGCAATGCTGAGTGGAAATGTGGGGTCAGAGTTGAAGCAGAGAAAACCCATCAGCATCAAGCCTAGTGGAACAGTGAGAGTGGGACCACCATGGAAATCCCAGACCTGTGGAGCTACCAGAATGGAACACCAGCCTGGGAGAGATGAAGCATTACCTGAGACCTAGAAAGCCATAGAAGTGTAGCTGCCTGGGGACTTGGATACCCAACCCCCACACCAGTGTGCAGCAGACATTGAACATGGAGTCAAGGTACGTGATTCAACAGCTTTGAGATTTAATACCTGCCCTGCTGGGTTTCAGACTTGTTTGGGACCTGTTTCTCCTTTCTTTTGGCCTATTTCTCCCCTTTGGAATGGGAATAAGTACCTTATGTTTGTCCCACCATTGTATCTTGGAAGTAGATAACTTGTATTGATTTCACATATGGGACTTTGAACTTTGGACTTTTGAGTTAAAACAAGTTAAGACTTTGAGGATGAAATGAATGTATTTGCATGTGAAAAGACATGAGTTTTGGGGGGCCAGGGGTAGAATGTAGTGGACTGAATTATGTCCCCCCAAAACTCACTCAAGCTTGAATTGTGTCCCCCAAGTTTCCTTAGCCCCAATGTGGCTGTTAAGAGGGTGGGAAATCCTATTGTGGTAATTGAAAGGTGGAGCCTTAAATAGGTGATTGGATTGTAGGGCCATGCCATAGTAAGTGGATTAAAAATGGTGGTCAAGGGCATGGTTCTGATGGCTTTAAAAGGAGAGGAGAGTCTGTCTTTCTTGCTCTCTCTGCTCTCTCTGCTTCCAACATCTTGCAGTGTGAGATCCGTGGGTCACTGTCACCATCACCAGATGGACTATGGATTAAATATACACCCTGAAACAATAAAACTTATTAAAGAAAATATAGGAGAAACCCTTCAGCAAATAGGGCTGGGCACAGACTTCATGAATATGACCCCAAAAGCATGGGCAACCAAAGGAAAAATAAACAAATGGGACTATATCAAACTGAAAAGTTTCTGCACAGCAAAAGAAACAATTAACAGAGCTAAAAGACAGCCAACAGAGTGGGAGAAAATATTTGCAAAATACATATCTGACAAAGGACTAATATCCAGAATATATAAGGAACTCAAACAACTTTACAAGGAAAAAACAAGCAACCCAATTAAAAAATGGGCAAAAGAGCTAAGTAGGCATTTCTCTAAAGAAGATATGCAAATGGCCAACAGTCATATGAAAAAATGCTCAACATCACTCAGCATCCGGGAAATGCAAATCAAAACCACACTGAGATACCATCTCACCCCAGTTAGGATGGCTAAAATCCAAAAGACGCTGAACGATAAATGCTGGCGTGGTTGCGGAGAAAAAGGAACTCTCTTACATTGTTGGTGGGAATGCATAATGGTGCAACCCCTATGGAAAATGGTTTGGAGGTTCCTTAAACAGCTGAAGATAGATCTACCATACGATCCAGCTATCCCACTGCTGGGAATATATCCAAAGGAATGGAAATCATCAAGTCGAAGGTATACTTGTTTCCCAATGTTCATTGCAGCACTCTTCACAATAGCCAAGAGCTGGAATCAGCCCAAATGTCCATCATCGGATGAGTGGATACGGAAAATGTGGTATATCTACACAATGGAATACTACTCAGCTATAAAAACGAATGAAATACTGCCATTTGCAACAACATGGATGGACCTTGAAAGAATAATACTAATACATATATTTTGCTCAAATATTTGATCTCCAGGCATGAAGCCCACCCTTGGCTTAAGACAACTGTGGCACGTGATTGTCTGCAGCCACAATAGAATGTTTGTGAATGGGGGAGTCAGTGCATAGTATTTGCATAGTTTCTCATAATCACCAGTTTCCTATCCTTCCCCTCCCTTTCATTTCTGGCATAAACACCAGATCCCACTCTTAGATTTTCTTTTCTTGTATCAAAGTTTTAATTGAGATACGAATCATACCATAAAATTCATCCTTTAAAGCATACAATTCAGTTTTTTTTTTCAATATATTAACAAGGCTCTGTAATTCCAGAACATATTTGTCACCCCCAAAAGAAACCCTGTAGCCATCAGCAGTAATTCCTCAATCTCTCCCTGCACCCACCCCCCCGCTCCAAGTTCCTGGCAACCACTGGTTTACTTTCTGTTTGCCTGGGTTTGCCTATTCTTGACATTTTATATAAATGAAATCTTTTATTTATTGTGGTTAAGAATACATAACATAAAACTTACCATCCTAACCATTTTTAAGCATATGGTTTAGTGGTGTTAAAGTACATTCACATTGTTCATTGTTCTGCTACAAATCTCCACAACTCTTTTCATCTTGCAAAACTGAAACTCTGTACCCATTAAACAATAACTACCCATTCCTCCCTCTCCCCAGTCCCTGCTACCACCATTCTACTTTCAGTCTCTATGAATTTGACTATTCTAGGTACCTCATATGAGTGGAATCATACAGTGTTTGTCTTTTTGTGTCTGGCTTATTTCACATAGCATAATGTTTTCAAGGTTCATCCATATTATAGCATGAATCAGTACTTCATTCATTTTCATGGCTGAATAATACTGCACTGTAGGGACATAACATTTTATTTGTTAATTTATCAACTGATGGACATTTGTGTTTTTCCACTTGTTGGCTATTATGAATATTATGAATAAGATTTTTCTTGGACATAAGTTTTCAGTACTCTTGGGAATATACCTAGGAGTGGAATTGCTGAGTCCTTAACTCTATATTTAACCTTTTGAGGAACTGCCAGACTGTTTTCCATAACTTTGCACCATTTTACATACCCACGAGCAATGTGTAAGAGTCACAATATCTCCATATCCTCACCTACATTTGTTATTATCTGTCCTTTTTGACAGCCATCCTGATGAGTAGCAGCAGGGGTTCCCAATCTGCCATCCCTGCAATTTCTGGTCTGACCCAGGGCAGAGAGAATCAGATGAGAGGGGATTATAGCTATTCCCAAGATATACTTATAGGAAGACCAGTAGGTACGGATCAATTTTTTTTTAACAAATCTTAGTTCTCTCTCTCTCTCTCTCTCTCTCTCTCTCTCTCTCTCTCTCTCCCCTCCCTCCCTCCCTCCCTCCCTCCCTCCTTCTCTCTCTCTCTTTCTCTCTCTCTCTCAAGATTCTGTACACTCAGTTTTTTGATGGATTATAATAATCAGGCAACCAGACTACTTAAATAAAAATGTTGTAGTAAGCTGGGAAGAATGAACAAGGGAGTTGGTCTGCCCTGGGTATTCCCAGCCTCTTTGGACTAGTCATCCAATTTTCCTGAGCCTGTTTCTCTCTCCTGTAAAATGAGGTAAAATCATGATCAAATGGAATATCATGGGTAAAAGAACCTGCACACATCTGCAGAATAAATCCATGATAAATCTTTGAATATTCGTTCTTTGATTGTTACTGAACTGCTTTTTACTAAAATTTCATTTGATTTCAGTCCTTGGGTATTCATTCCTTGTTGAGGTCTACTGGCCCTTCATGACAGGTAACATGAAGAAGGAGATAAATACTCAGGTGGCTTTTCTGGGAAGAAGAGTATTAGGTTTATTTTTTTTTAAGGAGGGATATTAGAGCTCTACACATTTCAGTGTTATGGAAGCTTCATGGTATTGAGACAAGCGGTGCACTTTCAACTGTCACAGTTGTCACAGTAAGTGGTGTTTTCTTTCTATAGCAACTGAAGCCACAAACAATGCACAAATGATGAAAAATAAAATGACCAGAGGGCAAAACTATGTCTTGCCTGCAGTCTTTAGGTGAAGATGTTTTCTCCTATAAAAACATCTTGAGGTTCTGTGCCAAAAGTCTGTGCTTTTGGTTTAAGCTACCCCACGATTAGCCCTGCATTTTGATGGCTGCATAGGCTAGAGAAAGCCAGAACACTCAAAGAATCATTGTCCCAATCTAGCCCAGAGATCTACACTAGGGGTCTAAGCCAAGGACAGGGGCCCTCAACTGAAACTAACTGGAATGCATTGTTCATATGGGAGGATTCTTGTGCATAGTATATTCCTCATTTCCTTACTTAAATACTGCTTATAGTTTGGGAAGCAGTTTTAGCCAAAGAATCCTTTCTTTCTTTTTTTTTTTCCTTTAAAAAAATTCTTGTTTTTATTCTTAGCACCTTTATAAAATAAATAAAAGCTTGGCCTTGGGAAATGAGATCAAGACTCATCCTGTCTCCCATGCTGTGTGATGCCAAACCCTTTTGAAACTTCCCAGAAAAACTGACAGCCTGGTTATGCATGGGCATGCATCCGCCACATACCCATGAGAGAGATCTTTTAGGTGTTCAATAAGAGGTAAAGATGGCATAAATGGCATGGAGCTCGGGGCCGTCTGGTCAACTTGAACCAGGGTGTTCCCTGTTGCAGTTGCCCCAGTAGCACTCCCTTCTGTTATTTCTCACTAGAGACTCCACACTAACCTGTGGCCTTGAGCTGCCTGCAGCTGACCCAGATTTTCTGTCAGTCTTTCATTCATACCTATTCATTCATTCATTCATTCATTTTGCATCAATTTGTTGATTTCATAAACTGTAATGGACGCCCTCCATTATGCAGACCTTTGCCCAGCATTTCTACCTCTTCCTGAGGGTGGGTAACTTCCGACTTGCTGAGGCAGAGATTGGGGTACACTTGTTATGTATACTGGCATCCCTGTGCCAGAGTCTGAGTGCTGTAGTTCCTTTGTAAGTCCTGGAAGCAGCAAACTTCTGAGATTCCAGTGGAATGCTCCGTACAAGCCTGCCCCCTAAGGCAGGACTCAAGAAGGTACCAAGCAGAAGCTAAGAGGCTTAAGAGGAAATCAGGTAACTTAGTCTGTGGGGCTAGATGAGTCCTAGAGAAGCCTGCCCTTAGGTTCCAGGCACCAAATTCAGAGATATGAGCTCAAGAGGGTGACTCTGTACTTTATTCATCTGCAGTGCTGGCCACCACCACACCTGAATTGCAGGGCAAAGCAGAGGAAAAAGTATAGGGCGACACCCTTACTAACTTTCCTGATGGATAATAGAGTTTCTGCATCAGCTCATGAAATTGGAATGCAGAGGGGTAGGCAGAGCCTGGATGGGGGATGTGAGTAAAAGTTAAGAGCAAGAGGATCCACCAACTTGAGGTGGGGGCTTACCCATAGCAAAACAAGACCAGCCCAAGAGTCCCCAAAGATGTACCTCTCTTCAACAAGTCCATCTAACTCCAGTGCTGCTTTATGTGTCCATATTCGTAGGACTGAGCTCAGCATGGCCTCCAGTGGAGACAAGGCCAGAAGTGAGAAGCTAAGGCCGTGTGCTCAAGCCGAGGTTAAGTCTGCAGGTCAGAAGGGCTGCAGTGTCTCAGAGCTCGGGCAAGGCTGGCAGGAACTTCCAGGAGGAGTTTGGCTTGAGTAGCGGCCCTTTTCTTTCTTAGATTAACTTTTCAATTTTTAAATTTACCTTCACAAAATTTTTATTGAATATAGAACACATACACAGGAAAGTAGTTAAATGTAGAATATAAAAAATTATTTTAAAGCTGACATCCATGAAATCAACAACTGGTCAAGAAATGGAGCCTTACCAAGAGTTTTCCACATGCCCGTTGCCTATGACAACCCCCTTCCTCCTTCATATATCTAACCATTATTTGGACTACTATGGTGATATCTTCCTAACTGTGTTTACAGTATGACCTCCTAAGCATGGTTTAATTTTGTCCATTTTTGAAATGTGTGCATATGAAATTGTGGAGTGTACACTTTTCGGGGCCTACCTTATTTTTCACATAACTATATCTGTGAGATTCATCTAGGTTGTGTATAGCAGTAATTTGTTCATTTTTGATACTATATAGGATCCTGTTGCATAAACATACCACAATTTATTTATCCATTCAATTGTTGAGGGACATTTGAGTTGTTTCAAGTTTGAGGCTATTATGGAAAATGCTGCTATAAACATTTCTTGTACTTGCCTCTTGGAGCACACGTGTACACATTTCTGTAGGATAAACACCTAGGAATAGAATTGCTGGGTCACACAGGTATGAATATCTCGAACTTTCTTAGATGGTGCCAAACTATTTTCCAACATGCTGTGCTCATTTACTGTCCCACTAGTGTTCCAGTTGTTACATATACTCATTGATACTTGGTATTATCAGTCTTTTAATTCCAACTTATTCTAGTGGGTATGTACAGGTGTTTATGTGTGGATTTCATATGCAATTCTGGCATGTTTATGTTACACTGAGGGGTGGGGAATGAAGGTCATGGTGGAAACACAAGTGTAGCAACTCTAGGGTCAGCAAGCAGACCACTGAGAGTGGACAGAAGGAGGCTTAAGGGGCAGTAGCAGGAAATAAACTTGGTCAGCTTTGCCATGCTCAGAGTTGGCCAGAGTGGTTTTTCCCTCAATCATAAGTCTTGGTGCTGGAAGAAGATGGAAAGCATCTTTAATCTTGTTAGCTCAGGTATTTACTTGGCAGCCCAATTAAGTTAGGAATGTCAAGATATATTAAAGGTATCCATTTCTGTCCTCATTACACAGCCAGTTAGAAAACAGTCCACCCTCCACAAAAGGCAGAAGTGAAATAATGTCAGCCAAGACTGAAGAAGATGGTTGGCCTAAGAGTTTAGTTCATTGTGTTATTTTTAAATGCCTTGAGTGTTCAGACAAATAGAACCTCCAAGCAGTCAGGTAGAATAAAGGAAACAATGTAACACAAGCTCCAGTTGCAATTCAAGGACCGTAGTTCTCTTCAGTTGTGTTGCCCTCCTGTCACCAGGCAAAAGAGGGATGGCTGTTCGTGAAAGTCCTAAAAATGTGTAAGGGCAATCTGGCTCATGTCTCTTACCAGCATCCTCAGCCTCAAGGACTTAGTGGGCTCTCTGGTATTAATTGCTATAAAGGAAACGGGCTTGCCCTTGAAGTTTTGCAGGGCTATAGAACTCTAGGTGCATGTAGCTTTCCTTCCTACTGTTTTCTAATTTATCCTATCTGATTACATCCCTCCCAATATTTAAAACCTTTCATTAGCTCACATCAGACTTGAGGATTGAGCTTTGAAAGCTTGGGGTTGATTTATTTATTATCCTATTAGTACTTTCATGTATTCACCCACCAAATATTTATTCGGAGCCAACTATGTGTAAAGCTTCAAGGTCTTGCACCATCTGATTTCTTCCTACCTTTCTAAACTCATCTTCTTCTACCCGCCCTTCATACTCAATACTCAGGTCAAAGAATGACTTCTAGTATCATTAGCAGGACGTTTGATGCTTACTGACTTTGCACATGCTATTTCTTCCTCGGAAAGCACTTTCTTTGTTTGTTTAACACGCCACTTGAGATCCATCAGGACTCTGTTCTGTCATCACCATCGCCTCCTCATCTTCTCTGAGAAAAAGCTTCCATGGCTGGTGTTCATTTTCCTTAAAAAAAAAATGGATTCTGGGACTGTTCTTTCAGGAACATGGCCAAATTGGGCGAGAGGGGAAAGGACCGCATTGAGTTTTGGATTCTTTTTTTCTATCAGTGTAGAAAGGAATGGTATGTTCTGGACCCGGCAATGGGGGTAGGGGTGGAGGTGGCGGAGGGGGAGGGGGGTGGTTCGGGGGCCACACTTAGAAAATGTCTATAAAATGTTAAATAAATAAATGGGATTTGGCTTACTTCAGGAAAGATGTGTTACCTGATGAGGGGACACATACCTTTTCTTCCATAAATGAGTCTCTATTTTTTACATAAGAGTTACCTGGTAAAGAGTATCAGGATATTAGGATGTAATACTCCTGATCTTTTCCCTTTAACATGCTCCCTCTTCTCCTTTTCTTACAGATGAACTATCAATTACACTTTTTGAGTTTCTCATTCTTCATTTTTTGTAAACTCTCTGGTTGATTTCTTTTGGATAGGAACTGGTTTGGGAACATGGGGACTAAGCGATGAAAAAGGAGAAAGGAAAAGAGCATGGTAGAGGAAGAAAGTGTCCAGTGATGAAGCTTGGAAAGAGAAGCAATGAACAGCCAGCTCTGTTAGCTCAATGATAGATGGTGTCAGAGAGTAGTTGAAATAGACAGGACAGAGTTATGATGTGTAAAGAACAGACAGGGAAATTTTTCTGTGTAAACTTCTGACTCTAGGAGACATTCAGGGACAATATCCTCAACAGTGTGTCCTTAGATCTTGAGTACATCTAAGAGTTTCAGCCTTAGATCAATGCCACGGTCCATTCAGATGACGGCAGCAACAAACACCTGAAGGGGCTCTAGGAGAGTTCTAAGTAGGGGAGGGTTGTAACAGGGGGCTTGAAGCCCAACCACTGGAGGGGGAAGAGGTAGAGATGAGATGATGGAATGCACTTCAAGATTCTCACCTCCTACAGAGCCCAGAGTGTTGCTACACTTCAGCCTTGATGCTGTCTAGAGTCTTGAAGTACAATGGATTGTCACTCTTGCTATTGACCAGGGATTCTCAAGTATTCAAATCCTGTGTCCCAGCAATCACTGTCAAGGGACTGGGCTCTCACCATGAGAGAAACCAAACTCCCCTATTTTTTTCAGCGAAGGACACTGATGTGTTTACAGACAGTTTGTCAGCATATTCATGATTTTTGGTGAGATTTAAGAGCATGATCAATTGCAGAAAGGTTATTGGACATAAATGTGATTGCTATAGAACATCAAATAATGTGTTGATAGGCAGGGGAAGCAGAATTGGGAGAAACATGGGATGTGTATGTTAATCCCTAGTGGTCTGAAAGGTCACAGATGGAAATTGGAGGGGGGGTGCAAGGAGGGTGGGCGGGAGATAGCACGTGACACCTGTAGATGTATTGGACTGTTGAAAGAGGGCCAATGCTGAGTCCACTACAGTGAGCGAGTGCTCAGGCACTGCCACTGACTCTCAGGGTGAATGGCCTTTGGAAAGTTAGCTACTATCTCTGGATCCCATTTTCTTCATGTGCGAAATGGGGAATATAATCCTAGTGCCTGGGATGTAGCAAGCGCTTAATAAATGTTGCCTAATGTAATTGCTATTTTTAGCTTTTCTGAAAATCTACCTGTCTACTACTATAATTCTAAGTTCAATAAATGTGGTTTAGTCTGAGCCCCATCCAAAGGGAGTTTTATTCCCTAAATATAAAAGGAACATTATAATGAAGATGGTTTCATCTCTAAGGAACTCTTATACCAAGGGGCCTAAAGACAGACTCCTAACAAGTCTCAGCCTAGGTTTTTTTGTGATTTCAAAGAGGAATGATAGTGACATACTCTTGGTAATTAAACTGAAAAGTGTGCAATATGTTTCAGTTCCACACATCTTTTAGAATTCACAGACTGTTTTGATCTTGCTGAAACCCTTTTTAATTGTGGGGTTATAATGATTGATTTAAATGCCTCTCCTTAGAGACTGTAAACATCATGAGGGCAAAGACTATGTCGTCGTTATCTCTGGATTCTCATTCTTGGCACTGCCATCCTGGCACAGAGAAGGCATTCTGAAAGCCTTGGGAGTAAGTGTGGTACTTTAGCTTTTCAAGTTATGGTGCTTTTATATATCCCAGTCCTACAAGAATTCAGGCTAAGTCTAAGGGAGATCAAAAGAAGATCTAAAAGAGATATGATAAAAGCTTTTTTTTTTCCTTTTCCTGTATTTATTTATTTATTTTTTAATTATACATTTTCATGGGGTACAGTGTGTTGTTTCAATACAAGCATATATTGTCTAATTATCCAATGAGAATCGTTCGCATACCTATCACCATCATTTACCATTTCTTTGTGGTTATTACATTCAAGATCCTCTTTTCTGGCTATGTTCAAATATACAATACAGTATTATTAGCTTTAGTCACCTAAGAGCTCCAGAACTTGCTCTTCCTACGTAACTGTAACTTTGTAACTTTGTATGCATTTACCAATCTCTACCCATCTCCCCCATCCATGATAAAAGTTTATTTATGCTTCCTATTAGTTCTCAGCTATGTTTTATTAAACTTCCATTTGGCGAAGATTATAAATTTCATGGATTAATAAAATCAAGGTTGGCGTACAGCAGTATAGCTAGAAATGTAGGGACCATGAGCAATAATTTTGGAATTCTCCTCTGAACCCCCCAGTAGATAACTCTCATTGGGACGTGAAGGCTAGCCTTAGTAATAGAGGTTGAAGGAACAAGTCAGGGAAAGATAGCACCAGACAGCACATCCAGAGGAAAAGCAGAAGTACTGTTCCCATAAGTCTTCCATCATTAGGGCTCCTTTTCCCCATCTCAGGGGTTAGTGATCTCTCAGGAGATCAATTCCTATGTATAATATTAGGACATGCTTAAGGAATAATGAAAAACATTAAGTTCTACAGGCTGATTAAATTCTGCTTCAAATCTAAAGAGTCCTGTTTGTCACCTGAATATCTATAAGACTTATTGGCTAGGTTTTGTCATTGTCCAGCTATTGCAGCTAGCTAAGATAATGTGCACATTTGAGCAACAGACACTTCAGATCAGTTTTCCTTTTCCAGGAGGTGAAGTCCTGCAGAGATGCCTTGTTCTTTTAGTGGAGATCAATCCGATGCTGAACTTGCCTTTGCCTCTTGGGGGTGGACGTAGCCTTGGACAGTTACAGATAGCATGAAACAGGACTTTAACCATTCAATGCAAGAAACTTGGAACCCATTTATCATGTAAATGCTTCCACAGGCCATTATCCACCCTCTAACACTATGAAATGGCTTCAGACATGAGAGTTGGTGAGCCTCACACAAAGATTCACTTTGGAAATTGTAAGCTGAATTTCTCTGGAAGCATTTTTTCTCTAAAATCCCAGGACTCCCAGGGGCCACATCTCTTTAATTTTGGTATTCTAAATTCTCATTTCCTGCCTTTGGTCATCTGGGTCTATGGGATCATATTCTGTCACAGCAAACTTAGCCAACAGAAGGGAGAGACACTAAGGTCCAATAGTTTGCATCAAATTCCCTGTTATCATGTTTTGTACTTATGCACATCAATTGCATTGAACAAATATAAAGTGCTTTGTTGTGTGTAGACAAATGTTCTAGATGCTTTAGTGTATAGATTGTTAAAGAAGACTTTTCTTCCCTGAGGAAGCTTACATTTTAGTGGAAGAAAAAGACTCTGTAAATATGCGTACAGGGCAATGTTTGTAATACAGGTCTTCAAAGGAAAGACTTAGGGAAAATCCATTAAGACTTCATGGAAACAGTAAAATAGGTATAGAAGGCAGTGTACTATAGCTCTCAAACCTAATACCAGATTCCATGAATTCAAATATTTGATCTACCACTTACTAGCTGGGTGATCTTGGGCTATCTTTCTGTGCCTCGGTTTCCTCATCTATGAAGTGAAGATGACAACATCAGATTGTACCTTATAAAGATGTTGTGGGAATCGAGTAAGCTACTTGCTGCAGAGTGCTTTGAGCAGGGTTTCTCCATGAGTCTAGGATGTTAGGGGAGCCAGGGAAGGGATTTAGGAGGAAGGACAGAATCAAGGTAGTGTGCTAGATCACATCAGCCTGTAGGTGAGGATAGACTAGAGTGGGGCAAGAGTGGAGACCATGGAGGAGGAGGTGGTTGTGGGAGTTGAAGTGAAAGGGCCTAAGCTTGAGGCCTGGCATCAAGGATTGGCAGGAGCAGGCAGGTGTGAGTCACAGTGCAGAGATGGGATCCATAGGCAGGCTGTGGATGCTGGTCAGATGGGCACAAATGAGGGCAAAGAGGGAATAGATAGTCATGAAAGGTGGCTTGACAGTCTTCATTTGCAGGAATAGATTGATGATGTGCACGTTTAAGGAGTTTTGTCATATACCTGGAATTTTCTATGCTAGTATCGTGGCAACTATGAAGATTTGACTTTTTACTCCTTTCAGAGGATTGTCATACAATAAATGTGGAAATTTAATTCTGCTGAACTTCTGCTGTTTCAACCAAAATAGGGGAACATTGAGTTCTGTTGATAAATAAGGAAGGGAAAGGAACAAGCATTAAATCATCTCCCTGCTGCTGATCAGCAGAATTCCTACCTGGCCTTGGGATTGTGGAGGACAGGGTTGTGGAAGAGACACTCAGTTTGACTATGGAAGAGGAGGCAGATTATTTTTGGGCTTCATGTACAACCCGGGCAAAGGCTGGGAAAAAGGATGTGTAAAATTGCAACCAAGAGGGCAGCTAGAAAGCTTTCCTGGGCTGGAATGGATATGAAGACTGTTATCAAAGCTCACATAATGTAGAGATTGTGGTTGCTATGGACTGGATTCAGAAGTTTCCCATTTATTCATATGCTGTCTTCCACAACAGTAGGGCCTACAAAATAGTTTAGAGAGTTTTCAGAGTAATCATCTCAGAGTTTAATAACAGAAAGAAAGTGGGTAGTGTAGTAAGACAGGGAAAGTTCATTTCCCCTGAAGCTTGAAAAGCACTACAGAGCAGAAAATGAAATGAAGGAATACAGACTGTTTGATTTGAATCCCAGTGCTGTCAGGTACTAGCTATGTAACTTTAGCCAAGCTACTTAAACTGAGTTTCAATACCTTCCTGTGGGAAATGGTACTGATAGCGCCTATTGAATAGGGCTGTTGTGAAGATTAAATGATTTGTGAAATACACAGAACCTAGCATGTATGTAGTAAGCTCAATAAATGTTGGTTATTACTGCTCTATCTCTGCTGCCACTGCCTTGCTGCAAGTCCTCAATCTGTCCCAGCTGAACTCTCGGGGCTTCTAACTCAGTGCTTCTCAAAGGTTAGTGTGCATAGGCATTGCCCACAGATCTTGTTACCATGATGATTCAGATTGTGCAGACCTGGGGCAGCCCTAGTATTTGTTCCCAGATAAGGCCAATGCCACTGGGCTGAGGACCACACCTTAAGTAGCAGGAGTCTGATTGGCATCCCATTTTTCAGCCTCAAATTCTTTCTTGCCATCTACTCCACTCCCAGGGTGATTGTTATAAAATATCAATATCAATCATATCTTAATAAAATACCAATTGAAGTCATTGCATTTCCTAGTAGTCCCCACAGAGCACTTGGATAGTTCAAGTTCACACTTCTCCTCAGCCAGGTGTTCAAAGTTCTTTGCTTCTGGCCCCACCTTACCTTCCTTGATTGTCTAGATTTCAGTCACACTGTGTTGCTTGCAGGGCAGGCCTTGCACTTTATTTTTGGTTTTTTGGTTTTTTGCATTTTTTATTTTGGCAGTAAAAAGTATGTAACATAAAACTTACCATTTTAACCATTTCTTAAGCACACAGTTGAGTGGCATTAAGTGCATTCACATTGCTGTGCAGCTATCACCACTAACCACCTCCAAATATTTGTTTTTAGCCCACAGTGAAACTACATCCATTAAGCAATAATTGCCCATTTCCTTTTCAACCCCCCCCGCCCCAGACCCTGGTAACCACTGTTCTACTTTCTGTCTCTTGCCATACTTTGTATAAAAATATTCGTTGAATTTTGAATAAAAAAATAAAAATCACTGAGGATTACTCTATGCCTGGCCCTAGGTGAGGCACTTTGATGACCATTATTATTCCCAGTTTACAGATGAGGAAACTGAGCCCCAGAGAGGTCAAGTAACTTGCCCAAATTCACAAACTAGGAAGCAATAAGGACAGTTTATCTCACGGTACCATGATGTTCTACCCTGGTGTCCATTAGGCCCTGTTTTCTGTCTGCAATGTCCTTTCCTATCTATTTACCAATTGAGGGTCTCTGCATCCATTAGCTAATTATCTCAGATGCCATCTTCTGTGAAGCTTGTAGTCCAGCACTGATTACTCCCTTGCTCTCAATCAGGAGATTCATGTAGGTGCTAGTGTTCTCCACAAGCCTGTGTGCTGCCAGGGTGTGGTGGGGACAGGGGTTAAATTAATTACTGAGCATGGAAGGGTTTTATAGAAGTTCCAGAGACTTAATCGAATAAGACTAGGATTAAGAATTTAATGGATTGCCAATTTGTTTTCAGGGCCTGCAGAAGTTTTTACTACACCATAGTATAGAAACTTGAAATACTTTGCCAGAATGTTCAGAGATGTAGAAACCTTTTGCTTCTTTAGTATCCTTATTGTCTCAGGCTGAGAGAACACACCAGACAGAGTTCCCAAAAGGGGGAGGTAAGAAATACACTTTTACATCTGACTGTCTTTGCACATCTGGGTTTGCTGGGTTTGCTTTTTTTTTTTTTTTTTTTTTTTTGTGTGCATGTCTGTCTTTTAGGTATTCGGCAACCTTTGGCTGCCCATCAGCATTTTTCCAGGTAGGACTCAGTGTTCTCTCATTCATTTATTCATTCACCAAACATTTATTCAGCATTTTTTTTTTTTTTTTTTTTTTTGGTTCTTGTGTGTGTTTTAGGAGTAGGATTAACAAGGCGAGAGGTGTTCGGCAACCTTTGGCTGCCCAGCAGCATTTTTCCAGTTAGGACTCAGCATTCCCTCATTCATTTATTCATTCACCAAACATTTATTCAGCATGAGTTTTCTGTCAGGCACAGTTTGGGGTGCTGGGGATATAAAAATTGACAAAATTGACCTGACCTGTCCTCAGAAGGAGGCACAGAATATACTCCTGTGCTCAGAATGCACCTCAGCTTTGGTCCAGGAAAGTGTGTGTGAGTGAGTGTGGGGGTGGGGGGGGGGTGCATGCGTGCACGCATGCTTCTGCAACTGGGCTCATTTCTTTCATTTCTTGGCTTCTCCCACAACCTAGCTCAGGCCTGGGCCTGTGCAGTGAGAGCTTGCTGAAAGGACTAAGATTAAAGCAAAGCAAAGCCGCTCACTAGGTATACCTTAAGGAACCAGGAAGCCTGATTCTGTTTCTGGATCTCTTTACCATTGCCCTTCCTGGCATATTCAGCGTGGTACATGGCATGAATATTACATAATCCAGTCTAAGTTCATTTCCATTCTTGGTTTTATTCATTGGACAGTTACGATCCTTTAAAATGGAAGAGTACCTGATGAAATATAGTCTTCTGAGTTGTAATTTTTGAAGAAAGTTTAGATTGAAATTAAATTGGAATATCCCACTTACTTTGAAATATTTATGTCGTCCACATTTAACATCATTACTGTCTACTTGAGAACTGTACATATTTCATTCTTTCTCACTGATTAAATGCCTTTAATAAACCTTATATGAATAAGAAGAGATAACTTCATTCAAATTGATGAAATATGCCATCATGCATTTTCCCCTACAAACTGAAAAAGAATCAATGTAACCATATTGAGATTTGAAAGGCCTTTTTCCTTTATTTGAACAATTGTTTATAAAAAATGTACATGTCTCTCTCTCTGTGTAAAGAGGTGATCCCTGATAACACACAGCAAATTTTATAACTGCGTATATATGGTGTGATTATCTTCCACAATGGCATTTTAAATAATTTAACGTTTTTACTTTAAAATAATCAAAAATTGTAGCCAGAATAATATCCAAAGATGTATTCATCTCTGCATTCTGCTTTTCTTCAGACCCTGTCTGGTTTTCTTTAAAATTCCATGTAAGCATTTGAAATGATGTTTACGTGAACCAAACACATTCTGGCCATTACTGCACTGTGAGGCCTCAGGGCTTTCCTTCTTTCTGTCCATCTGGCTGAGCTGACTGACAGCCTGGACGGAGCAGGATGGACTGATCAGCAGAGCACTGTTCTGGCTGCTGCTGAAATGGGACTCAATCTGCTGAATACCTGATTAGGCCTCCCCGTGGGATTCTGTTGACCCCACAGAGAGGGCAGTTATTCCTGAGTTGTAGAAGGCTAACTGGTTAACCTCAACCTCTTCAGATGTGGAAGAGTGAAGGTATGTTCTGTCTTTCTTGCTCTCTATCTCTTGGTGAAAGATTGAATATTTTTTATGACTGCACTTGGCATCACCAGAAACTACTGGTGAAGTTTTCAAACTAATTCTTCTCAGTTAGGCCCAGAACTTCCTATCCTTGAATTGGTCTTTTTCCGATACTTTTAATACCCCTGCTCTTTGCCTCCTCAAAATTTATTCCAGCCCCTGGATTGCTGTACTTTTGTCTTAGTGAGCCTCTCCCCATCCCTGCCCCAACTTCTTTACTTAGCCAATCTTTACAACATAGTCCAACACTTCAGGTACTTTTTCTGGCCTCTGGTTTTCCTTGGTGCCCAGAAAAACACCAAGCAAGGGTCAGCCTGATCATCCCCCTCCTCCATACCTACATGAAGGCTGCTGGGTACTGTTGGAGAAAGTGTCACTTCTTGCAGTAGCACTGGAGTCAGGCTCTTCTACTACATCTTGCTCATTACAAGGACATACCATTAGGAGCCGTGATATTCAGACTCTGTACCCAGACTTGGAACAACACTTATTCATGACATGTTAGATGTGTCCAGCTGTTTGGTTTCCACACGGTTCTCTCATTCTTGCCACAACAAGGGACACCAAGAAACCTCTCCGTATTGCCAAATTTTTATCATAATTTCCCCCTCTGAGAAAAGTTCATCCTTCTTATAGTCTTTTAAATTTTATAGTGCTATTAATAATCTCTAATTAAAGCTACAATTTAGTGAGTGGCTGCTATGAGCCAGTCATAGAGCTAGCCAGTTTACATACATTAACTTAATTTTCACAAAAACCTTATGTATAGGTATTATAACCCTCATTTTACAAATGAGATAATTTAGACTCATAGAGGTAAAAGAGCTCACCAAAACACACACAACTATCAACAGGTAGAGTTGGGATTTGAACCTAGGTCCAATTGATTCCAAAGCCCAGACTCTTTACTGTTCAGCAGTACCGTCCATACTATTTGTGAGAGGAGATTCTTAGTTTTGAATGTCAGACATACTAATTATAAAATTTAAAAATGTGAAAATATTTTGTTTAATCACCCATTGTTCCATCAACCAAAGATATCTCTGTGAAAGTTCTGCTTTGTTTCTAGTCCCATTTCCCACACAGCATTTTATTTTTCATTTGCTTTCCTTGTTTTACATGATTGGATTTATGTAGCACATAAAACATTGTAACCTTTTTTAGCGAATACTGTAAAAATTATTCTTCGTAATACAGATTCTCCACATACATGCTTTTCAGTGGCATTAATTAAAAAACACATGAAATATCTCCTGGGGAATGTCATAAATACTGAGAAACTTTCCATAAAATAAGAAAGGTAATCTGGAGAGTGAGTATAAAGGGAGCTTAGACTCTTAGTCCTGGGCAGATGTTACTCTGCTTCAAACTGAAGAATGCCACAAGTGTAGACATTTCACATGAAACTGCATTAAGTTTTAACTTTATAAATCCTCAGGTAAAACAGGATAAGGTGGATAAATACAAGTATTTATCTGAATTTGTAGAGCATTTGTTGGAAAGGTCATCAGCCTGGAGATAAGTAAGTAAATTCCTTGAATTACAATGTTATAGTCTTTATTCTGAGAGTCTTTCCTAGTCCCCTAGGATTGCATCCAGAGAATCATGACTTTGCTCCCTGATGATCCTCGGCCTAGTTTCTCTCCTTCCACTGCTGCTCGTTGTAGGGACTATTTGGCACTGTGAAGTAGTCCCGGGATGGAGAAAGATTTAAAACCCTGGGCCTAGCATCATAGTAAATGAGTCCTGGAATCATTCTCAGGATGTGTTTCACTTTAATTCTAATTCAGGATTACACCTTCAGTGTCATTTAGTACTGAAATATTTGTACTGGGAGATGATGGCACATGTTATGTGTGTCACATAGGCCACAGATATGGTTCCTGCATATGTTTCAGGAACATTAGCAACAGGAGACCAGATTTGATCAGCAAGTCACTTGTCTCTAGGGAAGGTTGGAATTGCCGTGAATTCTGAGCTGAAAGTCTGATGATGATAGATTTGGGTCCTGGCAGTTTTGAGACTCAGAGATTGAGATCGAGGATTCTTTTGAGTGTGGACCTTATCTCTCTAAACCCTGATAAACATACAGCATCATACTAGTCACTCTGGAAAGTATCTATATAAGTGATTTTCAACTATAGAGAACCAATAATTAATTAACTACATCTATTCAGTGTGGTTTCTTGTGAACTAAATAAAACACAGATAGATAGACAGATATATGTATGTATATGTGCGCGTGTGTACATGAAGACACACTCACACACATTTTTTCCAGAAAATTAAAGGCGGATGAGAGCACTCCTCCACAGTCTCTCAAACAGTAGAAATCTTTGCCAGTGTGACCCCCTTAACTTTTATTTTATACTTCAGCAATAAAATTTGATGAGACTTTAGATTATTTCCCATTGATTTGGGAAAAAGTACTCACTTTATAACTGTGCTAGTCTGACAAGTTAATTATTATTTTGCATAGGAAGAATGGCTAATTTTGGCCTGAGAGCTTTTAATTAGCCATTCTCCTTTTCAGTCTTTTTAAGTTCTTTCACTGATATAAGTTTTTGAGTCTGTTTTAGAATGGGTTACTGAGTGGAAAAGGCATAAAGTACATTAGCAGTTAGGTGTTCAAGCCGACCTTGTCCAGTGGGTAAAGAGAGTAGTCAGATATTTAGTGGTGTGTTTTGAGTGTCTGCTTTGTGTAGATCTGGGTGCTGTTGGAGGTATCAAAGACATATACAGCATGGCTCCTGTTTTCAAGGGCCTTGCAAACAAATTTTGTTGCCCCCAGACACAGAAATGGCTACTTTAAACACACACACACTCTTCATGGAAGAAACTTCAAAATTCCAATGCCTCTTTTGTCATAAATCAAATTTCAGTTTATGAATGGATCTATTCCTGCCTTATCTCTTCTGTCCCATTATTCTGAAATACATATGTCTTGCACCATTATCCATGAGCCTAAATTCTAGAGATTTAGAATAGCCTTAATGTCTAGTATGGCACATCCCTTCACATTGTTCTTCAAAATCAGTGTGGATAATTTATGGCTCTTTACACAAAAATCTTATAATTAACTTGTGACTTAGAAAAACAAAGCAAAACAAAAAACCTACTGGGCTTTGGTCAGAATTGTGGATTAGTTGGGGAGCTCTGATAAACTGATGATTTAGGGACTTACATAGATGTGACATACCTTTCCATTGATTTAGGTCTTTTACATGCCTCATTCATAAAGTCTATTATTTTCTGTTTAAAGTTTCTGCACATTTTTGTTAAACTAACTACTAAGCACTCTATAGTATTTTTCTTATGTGACAAAAACCTGTAAATGTTTTTTAAGAACATGAAAATGGGATTTGAATAATTGCAGAGATATAACTTTTCTTGATGGAAATATACAACACCATAAAGGTGTATTATGTAATTTTAATAAATTACAATTAGATTATTGAAGTTTTGAGAATAAAAAATAATAATTTTCATACTCAATCAGTTAAAAATATTATCTAATTTCCTTTGGGGGTTTCTTCTTTGACCCCAAAATTATTTTAAAATGCTATTTAATTTCCAGATATTTGTTTTTCCCGATATTTATTTATTTATTACTGATTTCTAATTTAATTCTGTTGTGGTCAGAGAACATAATCTATGATTTTAATGCTTTAAATTTGATGAAACTGGCTTTATGGCCCAGCATATGCTAAATCTTAGTGGATGTTCCATATATGATGTCAGATATTGTGTGTTCTACGGTTGCCTGGATGTGGGGTTCTATAAACATAAGTGGGGCAAGTTTGCCAGTAGTGTGGTAAGTCTTCAGTAGCCTTACTTATTTTCTGTTTACTTCTTCTATTGATGGTGGAGAGAGGAGTGTTTAACTCCCCAACTCTTACTTGTGGGTTTGTTTATTTCTTCTTTCAGTTCTGTCAGTTTGTACTTCATTGTAGAGCTTTGTAATTAGATGTATACGTCTTCAGGATTGTTAGGTCTTCATGATTGACTTCCTTTATCATTATGAAATGGCCCTCCTTTTCCTTAGTAATATTTCTCACCTTGGAGTTTACTTTATCTGATATTAATATAGCCACTCAAGCCTTTTATCATTAGAGCTGTGTAGCATATATGTTTCTATGCTTTTAAACTATCTGTGTCTTTATAATTAAATTGAGTTTCTTGTAGACACTATATAGTTTGGTCTTGCCTTTTTTAATCTAGTTTTGACAATTCCTGACTTTACACTCATGCGCTTAGTCCATTGACAGTTAATATGACTATTCATATGGTTAGGTTTAAGTCTATCACTTGCTGTATGTTTACTGCTTGTCCCATTTGGTCTTTGTTCCCTTTGTCTTCTTTTTATACTTGCTTTTAGATTAAATGAGTATGTAATAAGTATTCCATTTTATCTCCTCTTTTGTGTTATAATCTATATCTGTCTTTTATTTGTTGCTCTAGGCAGTTTGTAGTATACATCTTTAATTTATTACAGTCTGCCATGAACTAATAATGTGCCAGTTCACGTATAATGTAAGAACCTTACAACAGTAGATTTCTATTTTCAACCTCCTGTCCTTTTTGCTGTTGTTATAGTTTTACTTCAGCATATATTATACACCCTCTAGTACTTTGCTTTTGTATCATTTATCTTTTAAATAAATTAAAGAATAGAAACATTCTTTTATATTTACCTACATGTATATTCTTGCCAGTGCTTTTTATTCCTTTGTGTGGATCTGATTTTCCACCTTGAATTGTTTTCCTTCTATCTGAACTACCTCCTTTGACATTTCTAGTAAAGCCGGTATGCTAGCCATGACTTCTTCCATATTTTGTTCACCTGAAAATGTCTTTATTTTACCTTCAGTTTTCTCAAAGGCTTCATTTTTGCTGGATATAGGACTCTAGGTTGATTTCCCATTCCCATGCCCCACCTCCCAGCACACTGAAGGTGTTTAATTGTCTTTTGACTTGAATTGTTCTGATGAGAAGTCAGACAGAGGATTTTTTCCTTCCCCTGTATTAAATGTATCTTTTATTTTGTTTGCGTTTCAGATTTTCTCTTTATAATTGGTTTCAGCAATTTGTGTTTTTCTTTGTGTTTCTTTTCTTGGGTTTACTGAGCTTCTTGAATATATCAGTTTATATTTTTTCATCCAGTATGGTAAAAAAAAATGGCCATTATTTATTCACCTTCAGGGAGTCTAGTTGCATATATTTTAGATTGCTTGATATTATCTCACACTGAGGCTCTGCTCTTTCTTTCAGTCTTTTTTCTCATCTTTGCATGGGTAGAACTCAAATGCCTTCCAGCTATAGGTGAGCTGTGGTTATTACTTAGTTTTGAACTCATAGTATTTGTTCTTTCCCTGGTAGTTGTTCTTTGACTGGTCTTGTACAGTGTCACCTTGCACAGGCACAGCTTAGTATTCAGCCAGAGATTCAAGAGAATCCATATGCTATATCCATAGCTCTCTTCTTCCAGTACTTCACTGCACAAATTCTAGCCATCTTGGCCTCCTGAACGTTATGCCTGTCTCATAAACTTAGATTACTCTACTCTGCTTGAGACTCTTCTCTCTGAACCATGATCTGGAAATGCCTCCAGGTAGAAAGCTGGGATTATTGTAGGGTTCATCTCACTTTTACTCTTATCTTAGGGATCACAGGCATGTGCTGCCTGCTATCCAATGTCTTAAAACAGGTGTTTCCTATCATTTGTCCAGTTTCCTAGCTGTTCATAGCAGGAGGGCTATTTGCATATCAGTTATCCTGCAGCTATAGGCAGCGGCCCCTATAAATTATTGTTGTTACTTTATCTTTAAAAAATATTTTCTAAGTTTGGTTGCTGGTATATAGGAACAAAATTGATTTTAAAATATTAATCTTGTATATAGCAACCTTGCTGAACTATTTTATTTTTAATAATTTTTGGAATCTCTTGGACTTTGTATGTAGATAATTATAGTGTACATAAATGAGGACAGTTTTATTTTTCCTTTCTAATATTCATTTTATTTATTTTTCTTTTTTAATGCATTGGTTAGTACATTTCACAATTATATTAAGTGTTTTAACAGCCACTTTTTTTTTCCTGAATCTAAAAAATTTCCTTAAAATTCCACCTTTACGTATGATGTTTGTATGTTTTTGGTTCCTATCCTTTATCAGGTTAAGGAAGATCCTGTTTATTCCTAGTTAAGAATATTTTCCAAAATCATATGTGTGTTTTAATTACATCAAATATGTTTTTCTGCATGTACTTAGCTGATCACATGTGTTTTTCTTTTTATCTGATATGTTGAATTACATATTTTTCTAGTGTGCAATTATCTTGGTATTTCTGAGATTAAGCACCAGTTTTTAATGCTCTGCTGGTTTGGGTTTGCTAATTTTATTTAGGATTTTTGCACCTGGATCATAAATAAAAATTGGCTTAGAAAAGTTTTTCTCATGCTACCCTTTTCTAGTTTGATATAAAGAATATGCTAACATAATAAAAGAAATTGGGTGGGTGGCTTCTCTTTTTATCTGTTTTCTGGCACAGTTTGTAAGACATATGAGATACCTCTTCTTTAAATGTTTGGAAACATCCATGTATGAAACCATCAGACTATTTTATTTATATTTGGATAGGATATCTTTGGGATAGGTTTTTAACTACTGGAGTGATTTCCTTAAATTTATAGGATTTGTTCCTCTTTTTTTTTTTTTTTTTTTTTGTATTCTTAAACAGGTTTGGATCAAATACGTTTTTCTAGGTGGTATTCCATTTTGTCTCTGTTTTCAAATTCATGGGCATAAAGTTGATCATATTGCTCTTTACCCTGTTTTATTTATAGGCAGGTATTTTCATTACAAATGTGTCTTCTCCCTAATTTCTTGATTAATCTATAACAATGTTTTATTTCACTAGTTCATTTCTGGAAAAAAAAAGAGTTTTTTGATCTGTTTTATTGTATCTTTATTTTATAGTGCATTATTTTCTGGTTTTATCTTTATTATCTCATTGCTTCTTCTTTCTTTAGCTTTACTCTTATTTTTACAATTTATTTTGCTGACTGCTTAGCTCCTTCATTTTCATTTCTTTCCAATAAGCACTTATGGATACAAATTCCTTAGTATTGCTTTAGCTACATCTTAGAGATTCAATATGTAGTATTCTTATAATACTTCAGTTCTGAATATTTTCTACTCTTCAGAGCTATTTAGGAAGTTTTATTGCTGTTGTTGTTTTAAGTGTGCAAATCTGTAGGGTTCTACCTTACATTTTTCTTTTTATTTCTTATTTAATTGCTTTAGGGCCAGAGAATATGGTCTGTATGACAATATTCTTTGATATTTGTTAATCTTTTTTTATGGTGCAGAGTGTCCTAGCTGTTTTTTGTGTTCTGAAATTTCACTATGATTCTGTCTTTTAATATTTTAAAGTATTATCATTTTATAATGGTTTTCAGATATTTCAATGATTTGAAATTCTTGGAGGGGTCTCATACTGCTGTGATGTGTGTGTGTGTGTGTCCCTTATTTGGGGTATTTGGTGAATTATTTCCTTATGTATTTTCTAATTTTGAATGGTGAGCTCATCTTCAGCAGTGTCATATCTGTGGAAATTCTGTGGAATCTGGTTTTAGAGAGTATCTCTCCTGAATGGGTTTGTCTTTGCTTCTCCTGAAACCCCAATGTTGATTCAGTTTAGTGGCAGTTTTTTTCCCCCACCCAGAGAATATGCTGATAGAGACAAGCTCCCAGTTTTCTTCCTTTGTTAGTGAAAGGATTGTTTTCAATGAGATGGTAGCCACTGGGAGTCGTGGCTATAGTAGGGAGTAGGTGGTAGGTTATAGTTCCAATTCCCTGCCTGGGTTGTACTTTGCCCAAGAGGGCATTAATGCCAAAGCTCCTCAGTGGTGTACCTGTGTGCCCACCACCCCCACAGCTGCACAGGTTTAGGTTTTGTTTTCAGTCTTTCCAGTGTTTGACTCCCTGAGCTTTCCCTTACTTTGAAAGCATTTAAAAAATGTTTACCATATTTTAACCATTTCTTCTTAACACACATGTATTTGAATGTATTCTACCTTAAGGCTTTGGTCTTGAGGTGATATGTGAGTCTAATTATACATTTCAAAGCAGAGGGCTCTGGTGATTGCAGACCCATAGTTTTATATGCCCAGGATTTCTGTGACATCATCAATTAATGCAGATTTTGTCTCTTGTGGCATGTACATGCTAGCTATAAAGCTTTCAACCTGCATTTATCTTTGTTTTCTTAAACGTTCTTGAAGTTACTGAAAGCTAAATGAATTTAAGGGTATGGAATTAAACCTACAACTACTGGACTTTTTAATTAAGTCGTGTAACTACACAAAATGTTTTTGTAACTTTTACAAACACATTCATTTGTAATGTTATTGTCAAAAGTATTCATTGGATATTACACAATAAAGCAAGTCTTCAACATCTACATGTGAGAGGATTATTGGTACTTAATGAAATTTTATCTTTAAAAGAAGTAGGTACCTTTCCTTGAAGGAAAGGTGTCATTCAATGGAGAATTTTGATTAGTGTTCTCACTGTACTGTGATTCAACATAGACTGAGTTTTTAGTAAAATGTCGCTCTACTTTGATTTCAGAATTGTTTGTTACCCCCACTGAACAATGGATGAGGATGAGAAAGAAGAGAAGAGGTATAAATTCATCATTGACTTACATTTCTGTCAAAGTCCTCGCCCCCATCCTCTGTACCCATTTCACATGTAGAAAAGTCCTACTTTCTCAGGGAAGCCTGACATAGGGAAATTTGGTCTCCCCAGTGGGTTTTTCATTACCCCAAACCCCAACCCTCTTATAATTCCTAACATGTCACCTACTTACCTGACAGCCCCCCGCATCGAACTGGGTCCTCCACGCCTCGCAGTGCCCGCCCAGGGCTGAAGCTAATAAATGGTTGTTAAATAACTGACGGGTATACATACCCTGATGTGTTTCCAAGCCTGTTTTGGAGCCTTGGCTTGGCTACACCTTAAATTCATTTACTTTTGAGAAGATAAACTAACTTATTTTTCCATGTCCAACACCTAAAATAAATTCAAGTGCATTGATCAAACAGTTTCTGTCAAAAATTTCAGGATGATCTGTGGTTTTTAATGGTAAAAAAAAGTCTCAATTAGCATTTTATTGCTCAGCCTTCTCTCTGAGAAGCAGCATTGGCTTTGAGAAATCCTCAAAGTAATTATAGATCACTTAGAAAAAAGCATTGAAATGAACACTTTTTAAAGTTTTTTTTTTATTGATACATAATTGATTATGCATATTTTGGGGGTTTTAAACAGGTAAGACTATGTGATGGAACAAAGACCCACCATTAAATTCAGATTAATTTGGACTTAATTTGTTTTGTGTAATTCTTAGGGTGCTGTGCCAGCCACTGTTCTGGGCTTTGCTCTGTAATACATGGAGACAGATATGGTCCCTCCCATCAAAGGCCTCGTGGTCTAAGGGAGATGAGGTTGGCTTTCTTTTCCATGTTTTAATAGCAGTAGTTATTGTTGTTTATGGGTAGTCATGGGCCTGGTTTTACTCCAATATCAACACTAATATCTCCTTTTTTGTCTTCTTATTTTTCCCTTCTATTCCACCATCTTTATTCCCAGCCCCACTCTTGCTGTTTGTAATCCTGGCTGTTTTTTGTCATTTAGGGATGAATTTCATAAATCCAAAAGGGTGAAGAAGGACAGGTTCAGAACGTTATTTCCAGAATTGAATGCAAGGCTGAAAACTCATGGTTATCTTTTAAAAGGAAAGAAATCTAGAAGATGGCAGCACACCACTGCCCTCTCAAAGAAGAAGAAAGGTATGATTTGTACGATCTGATGCATCTGTATAGCTTTTTGAGTAGCCACACTGAAAATTAGCTGTGGGTGGGATAGCTGGGTTCTTCACTTTACCGCAAACATTCTTTGAGAGGGATTAATGATTAGAGGATCTCCTGTAGTGCCTTTTAAGATACAGATATTTTATTTCTCCAATCGCCATTTGTTTATGGTTGATGCTTAAAATGTTATCGAGATTCATGCAAAAGTGAAACAAGGAAATGAAAATTAAATTAAATGAGAAGTATATGTGTGAAAATAATGCAGATTTCTCTATCTTAGGCACTTAAAGGCGTACAGTAAATGTTGCTAAGGGAAACATGGCCTTGAGGCTGTAAAATAGTATCTATACCATTAAGTAGGTTTCACTGAAAACATCAGAGTGGGTCATGCCCATAAACATATAATCATGAAGTAATAATCTCTTACCTTGAGAAGTATTTTCTGGACCCCAGGGTGTGTGCCCCCCTTCACAGCAAACTTATAGAGATCATTTTATGGGTCCTGTTTCCACTTCCTCACATCCCATTCTTTCCTCAACCCACTTTGTTGAGGCCTCCCACTCCACGATGACTACTTTTGTCAGAGGGACCAGCAACCTCGACACTGCTGAACTCTTTGCTCCTTTAATTTTCCTCATCTTTCTCGATGTTTCAAAAACATTGCACAGGTGACCACTGCCTCTTTCCTGAATCACTTTTCTCTCAGCTTCCAGGACAACACAAGCCTAGCTCATTGGACTCTCGTTCTTTGTATTTTCTGCTACCTCTTCCTCCCCTTTCAACTTCTAAACATTGGTGTGCCCCAGGGCTCAGTTCTTGGACTTTTTCTCTTCTGTATCTAAATTCATTTCCCAGGTAATTGTATCCAGTCCCTTGATTTGCTATCTGGATGTCAATGACCCCCACTTTTTAAATCTATCTCCAGCCCTGACCTCCTTCCTGAGCTCCATGCTTGAGAACCATATCCATTGTTAAACCAGCAGGAGAGTTTCCTATGTGACTTCTTTCCCTATGCATCTAATAGGAATGTTACCATGGCCATAAAGAAACTCTCAATGCCCCCTCTACCCCATTGCCTCTTGCATCCTCATCCCTGGTTTTTCCCATATCAGTAACTGGTAACCACTAGTCATTCTAACAGCTGCTGAAGCTAAAAATCTTCAAGTCATTCTTGTTTCCGCTACTTCTCTCACCACCTCATCCACTCCATCAGTAAATCTTTCTGGCTTCTACCTCCGAAATATCTCTCAAATCCATTCACTCATTACCATTTATACAGCATTGATGCACCACCCTAGTTCAGGCCTCCATCATCTCTTAGTTTCTTTTTCTTTATTGACAAATAAAATTTGTATATATTTATTGTGTATGACATGGTGTTTTGATATGTGTATACATTGTGGAATGGCTCAATCAAGTTAATTAACATATACATTACCTCACATACTTATGTTTTGTGTGTGGTGAGACCACTTAAAATCCACTCCCTTAGCAATTTTCAAGTATACAATATATTGCCATTAACTGTAGTCACCATGGTGTACAATAGATCTCTTGAACTTTTTCCTTCTGTCTAACTGAAATTTTGTATCCTTTGACCAACTTCTCTCCACTCCACTTTATTTCTTACTTTTGAAGGAACTTCCCAGCTAGACTCTCTGCTTCCACCTTTGCTCTCTGCTTTATTCTGTTTTCCACAAACAGTCATAGTGATCTTTTAAAAACCTACCTTGTTGCTCTCCTGCTTAAAGCAGTTCATGTTTCACTCAGAATGAAATACCAACTCCTTACCACATAACCTATATGACCTGGCCCTCCCTCTCTCTCAGACTTCCTTTCCTAACACTCTGCCCCTTGGGCATCCCACTGCAGCCAGTCTGGCCTCATTTTTTTTCTTCGAATGGGCAAAATTCTTTTCTGCTTCACTTCACACTCACTGCTTTCTCTGCCTGAGATGCGTGGCTCCTGTGTCTACACATGGTTGCCTTCTTGTCATTCAGATCTCAGTTCGGATGTTGCCTTCTGGGTAAGGCTTTCCTTGATCACACAATCTCAGTTATTGTACTTGTAGATCTATTAAACTATCTGTTCCATTGTTTATGTGTTGATGATCTGTCTACCCTGCCCCACCAGTTTGTAATATATAAAAGGACAGCCACCTAACTTGTCTTGTTCATACTGTATCCTGAGCCTCTAAAACAGAGTCTGACACATAGCAAAAGCTCTACAAATATTTGTTTAATAAATGATGAATAAATGAGGTTCAGTTTAACGGCAATTACTGAGTCCCTACTGTGACTTTAATAACATGCTAGACACTGGAGATATAATGAAGAATTTGATATGGCACACACTCTACAGGCAAAACAAGGACAAGTTCACTAGTACAAAGGATAGATAGAAAAGCCCTTTAAGATTTATTGATAAAATACCTTGGTTTTGCTTTATTGGTAATATATGGACTTTCCTGTCTTTTTTATTTATTTGGAAGAAGTATAGGAGATAAAAGTAACTATGTGGAACTGAAAGGTGATGGGGAAATTAACTCAAAAATTGACTACAGGAGAGTGTCCTATGGTTATTTACTGAGATTGTGGATCTGCGTTCAGAATTGAGTTTTCAAGCTGGGACACTAATCAGGGGCACTGATCTTGCAGCAGTTGTGCGATTGGCCTGATAATTTTCATATTTTCATACTTTCCTTCCAGTTGCACATCCTCTTCTCATTCCCTCTTTACTTGAGGGTTCTAGAGCTCTTATGCTCGTGTGTGACTTCCCTATTACCCAAATCTACTCATAGGAAAGAATCTGAGACTCATCTCACTAAGAAACCAATAGCTGCTATCAGTTATCCTTGTCAGGAGATTTTACGTTTTTTTAATAGAGATCAAAGTTGTACGCTATGTGTCTCTCATTTTTCTGCCAGGAGAAGTAACTATCATTTATTGACATGAAGCATTAAAATCACTTGAGAATGGTGGGCTGTGTTAGCAAAGTCCCTTGGATAGTGAAGTCCGTGGGGTTGGAGGAAGTGGAGAGAATCAGATGTGAGTAGCAAAGGCTGTGAGTGAGCACATGAGCAGAAACAGTACTCATTGGGAAAACCAGAAAACCTTGAAGAATGGGATAAGAAGAATAAGAGATAAAATAGTGCAGCAGCTTTGAAAAGATATGAGATAAAGCTTAAAGATATTCTAGTTAAGAGCCCTCACTCAAAACTTAATTAGTTGAAGTTAACAAGTGGAATTTCCATATTTTAGCCAGGGTTTGGAGGTCTGGGTCTGCCTGTGGCCCTCAACCGTACCTGGAATACTATGATTACTAGGTTTTGTTAGAACTCAAGAGAAGGGAAAAAAAAATGAAAATTGAAAATAATAAAGCTGTTGGGTGGGTCCTGATGTGTGGAGTAGAAATTGAGTTAGATGATCTTCCAGGTCTTTTTTCAATTGGAAACACTTCTATATTTATGATCGTTCACAAGCAATTACTTAGTTTACATCAGGTTCTACATTAGCATTCAGCATTTTCCCACGGGAGTTTTTTCTATAAAATGAATTATAACTTTAAAAAATGTAATATCCATAGCTAATCATCTTAATGTGACACTTTTCCATCCTTTTTTCCTTCTCCTAAAAAGGTAAAGTCAGTTTGGAGAAACCAAGTTGGGTTCGATCATTTAAAACCTATGAAGATTTCAATAAAATGATGATGCAGGTAAGAGGGCATTTGCTTTTTAATTACTTCATAGGTAGAATACATGCAATAGAAGATAATGAATAGAGTTTTTCAAGGTGTAGCTAAAAACTGTATGTATCAGAATCACTTAGAGAGCTTGATAAAAATACAGATTCCTGAGCCCCAACTTAAACCATCTGAATTAAAAACTCAAACCTGGTAGGACCAGAAGTCTTCATTTCTCACAGGCTCCCATGATGCTTTTCACGCCACTGAGTTTTGAGAACCATTGACCTTAAGTGACAACAAATATAAACAAGTCTTTGCATAGGTTAATGGCAAGTTAAGTCATTATCTGGCAGACTCATTCAACTTAGATTGTTAGACTCTAATGAATAGGCCTTCAAGTTTTATTTTTTTCTCTCAAGGACATGAGGTGTTTGTGGTTTCTCTCTCTAAGCAAACTGGCTAGGTTCACAGAGGTCAAAGTCCACAAACTGTACCCTGAAGGACCATAGTCCTTTGAGTCAAATGGATAGAGATACAAATTTTGCCTTTGTCACTTACTTCTTGTATGTCTTGAGTGAGTTACCGTCTCTGAGACTTGATTTATTTCTCTTTAAAATGGGTAAAAACTATCTCTATTTCACTAAGTTGTTAAGAGAATAAAGTAAAGTGAACATGTGTAAAAGTTCTAGTGCAGTCTTTGGAACATATTAGATGTTCAGAAATTATGAGCTCAGGCCCTTTTCCCCATTGGTACTGGTGACCACCCAGCATTATGACCATTAGTGGTCAAATAGGGTCTGAGAAAGGAATTGTGTGGGTGAATCTTTTCAAACCCATCCCAATGCTAAGAGCAAAATTCCACTGACTGTTGATGAATGGAATCGTTTTTGAATATTCTCTACTTCATCTTTCTTCCTTTGAAGCAATAGACTAAGGTTTATTAAAGAGATTTTGCTTTAGGGATCATATACACAAAGATTTAGTATAAAGAGGCCTTAAAATGTGCTATATGAAATCCTGTTACTAATTTTATGAAACCAGACGATGATAATATTCTCTCTTCATTAGTCATTAGATGGCTTTATGATTGTCCTGGACACAGATGGAGTGATAATTTTTGTGGCTCAAAATGTCTCTTCAATTCTTGGCCTTTTCCCAGTAAGTACTTCCAGCTTTTGGTAAAGTGGATCATTCTGGTTTGCTGTTTATGGGCTCATTATTTATTTTCAGGAGCATATAACTCATCAGAGAATACATTCTCAATTTTTTTTTAAACTGTGCCCCTGTTTTATTGTCATCTTCACTGGTGTCAGTTTTAAATCTATAAAAACAAATTCTGATATGGGGTAATAAAACATGGGTTTTTGTGTGTGTGCATGGTTTAAAACTGCCTCTGCAGGCAATCCTGAAAGAAAACCGTGCTTTTTGAGATGTCAGTCATCTCAGAATCAGTGGATAGTGTCCAAGGTGACTACTTTGAGAGGTGGCAGCTGCCACTAAGATGGATGTGTTGTGGGATGGGTGTTTGATTTTGTACATTTCTTTAATGTCCATCACATATTGATGAGACAGTGAATGTCATGATTTGTTAATGCTAACTCATAGTATCCATTCCAGGTGTGATTTGTTTTCTGTTTTTCCTTATATTGAAGAACAAATTGCTATCTTTAGAAAAACAGTAGAAATGATTGCATAGCTTATCAATGTCATAAGCATTGCTGGAGTAACCTACATAGGGTCTCTGGTGTCCAAAAATGGTCACTCGTTTCTGAGTCCTTTGGTAGTACTGTTCCCCTCTCAGGCATGTTCTCTCCATCTCCATAGCACTATCACCTTCAAATATATGATTTCCTAAGTATTTTGGGGGGTCTTCAGGCTGTGCATCTAACAAATATATCACTTAAATATGAAAGTACTACCTGCCTGTCTTAGTCCACCTGGGCTGCCATAACAGAGTGCCACAGACTGGGTGGCTATACACAACAGAAATTTATTTCTCATAGTTTTGGAGCCTGGGAAGTTCAAGACCAAGTTGCCAGCAGATTCATTGTCTGGTGAGGGTCAGCTCTGGTTCAGAGTTGGTTGTCTTCTTGCTGTAACTTCACACGGTGGAAGAGGTGAGGGATTTCTTTGGTGTCTCTTTTATAAGGACACTAATCCCATTCGTGAAGGCTCTGCCCTCTTGACTTACCTTCCAAAGACCGCCAAATCTTAATACTATTACATTTAGGATTAAGTTTCAATATATGAATTTTAGGGAGACACAAACGTTCAGTCTATAGCAATGTCTTAATATTCCACTTATGCTTGTGTGTGAAGAGGGACTATGTAGAATAGATTCACCAATAACCCTATCCTATGGAATCTCTGCCACTGAGATAGCTGTGTTAATCATATCTGGGTTGTTGCTTTCACTGTATATTCCTCACTCCACAGAGTTGTCTCAAGAACTTGACAAACCCTGACCCAGAGGTCTATAGCACTCGAGTTTGGAACATGGATATTAATAGAAGCTTGGTTAGACTATGCTGTAGTTAAATTGGAAGTGGTTTAGAAGCTTCTTCCACTAGTTAAGCCATGCCGGCCAGCATGTTCCACGGCACTTTTGGAAACCCTCAGAGCTTTTAGAAACTTTTCTTTTTATTTACTGATGCTAGACTCTCTCTCTTCTATTTCTCATTCTCTTCCTTTCTTTAAAAAATACTTTACATTTCCAAATTCAGCTTATGCAAGGGTACTTTGAAAAGTTCATGGAAAAATAGAATTAATAGATAATACAAACCTTTCCAAAATGAACTTTTTGAAGTATCTTCATATTTGTAGGATAACAAATCAGCTGAATAAAATTCAAATATTAGAGATATTTACTGAATTGAATTTTAGAATATTTATATCATAGAAATAGTCTTATTAAATACCTATATTAAAAGAAAGAATGTGTGAGAATGATTCATTACAGCTTAAATTTTTTTATAGTGAAGACCAGAAAGCTACCCAAATTCTTGTGTCATCAGGTACTACTTAAATCAAATTGGCCATTAACTGAGATTGGCGATTTTTTCCTATTGCATGAAATTTTTCATAGTGATAGTGTTAGTTATACTATTATCCTTCTTTCTCTATATATTTGATTCAAAGTTTTCACTTTAAAGAGGTTCCTTTACCCTTCAGCATTTGAGGTACCACACACACACACACACACATATACTGTCACCATAAGGTAGAAGTGTCTGGGACATGTGTTTTCAACTACCATAAACCATACACATGATTAACTGAGATTGGTGTACTCAAAAAATAAAGATATAACTATTAATCTGTACATAAGTATTAAATAGGAATGAAGTTATATATTCTTATAAAGCAGGATGAAAAAGGACTATAACAGAGGCATGATTTCACACTACCTCATTTTGTCCTAAATCTTCTTAATTTTTAACAACAGGAAATCTTTTCTCCAAGCTTTGATTAAACATTTCATTTTATAAATCACCCATCATATGTTAACATGGAAACCCAACTGTTTCTAGAGTATCTGCCTGGCTCCAGGAATCTAAAGTTTCATTAAACGTCAAAGCACCTCTATCTATAGGGCAACTCTAAACTGACAGCATAGTGGAGTGGAAAGAACTTGGTCTTTGGAGTCACATAATCTGGAGATTAAAATTTAGCTTTGGCAGTCACTAACTACATGACCTTTAGGTTCTCATCTGTAAATGGGGAAGGAATATTACTTCGAGAGTGCTGGGAGGTAGGCTATTATAAATAGGGTGCTTAGCAAATGTCTGACCAGGTGACATGTGAACAGAGACCTGAATAGAATGAGTACTTGTGTCATGCAGTCACCCAAAGCAAGTGTATCCCAGATGGAGGAAAAATCAAATGTAAAAGCCTTAGAGCAGGAATGTGTTCAGTGTGGAAAGGATACAGTAGAAAGGCCAGTGTGATTGGAGTGCTGTGAGCAAAAGAAAAAGAGCTAGGAAATAATGAGGCCAGAGCAGTAAGGGGGTTCCACCCCACTTAAGACCATTGTAATGGCTTTGCCTTTTCCTCTGAGATGGGAAGAAGCCATTGGGAGAAGCAGTTGAGGAAAATGATCTGATTTAAGTTTTATCAGGATTGCTTCGGCTTTTGTGTTAAGAATTGGCTATGGGGGTTGTGCAGGCATGAGGCATGGAAATACAAAGTCCACTTGGAAAGTTATGGCAATAGTACAGGCAACATAGACTGGCAATTATCAAAAAGACAATAACCATTGCTCGCGAGGATGTGGGGAAGGTGGAATGCTCCTACACTGTTGGTTTGACTGTAAATTGGTGCAGCCATTATGGAAAACAGTAAGGGGTTTCCTGAAACAACTACAGATAGACTTGCCATACAATCCAGCAATCCCACTGCTGGGTATATACCTGAAGGAATGGAAATCAGCATGTTGAAGGGACCCCTGCACTCCCGTGTTTATCATAGCTCTGTTTACAGTAGCCAGGATATGAAACCCACCTAAATGTCTGTTGAAGAATGACTGGGTAAGGGAAATGCAGTGTATTTACACAATGGAATGAATACTACTCAGCCATAAAAAAAAAAAGAATGATGTCCTGTCATTTGCAGCAACATGGATGAACATAGAGAAAATTATGTTAAGTGAAATAAGCCAGGCACAAAGTGAAATGCCACATGTCCTTCTGCATGAGTGGGTGCTAAAAAACAATAAATAAATAGAAACAAACATGCAAACAACAATCATAAGAATGCATTGAAGTTTCAAAAGGAGAGAACAGAAGTGAGGTTTCCAGAGATGGGAGAGGGAGAGGGGGAGGGGACTAAGGGTGGAATTGGTAAAGGACCATGAGAAATGATTACATTGTATGTTGAATAGGCTAATGGTCCTAGTTTGAGCATCACATATTGCACACAGGTATTGATATTCAACTCTGTACACCACAAATATGTACAATTAACTATGTTTCACTAAAAAAAGAAAGAAATTTTAAAAAATAGAAAAAGCACCTTATGATCTAAGGGAGAACCAGGATTTTCTTAGAGTGAGTGGCAGAAAAGTTAAAAATAAATTTAGGATAAAAAGAGTTTGTACTCAAAGAAATGAACTTTCTAATAGATATGGTTGAGGAGTGGGGCAGGGGTAAAGAATTACTGAAAAGTTGAATTGGGTGTGATGTGAGTGTGGTCAGGAGGGTTTGAGATTGAAGACATGAGGAAAAAGAAAAAAAAAAAAAAAGTCCAGGCAACAGATGGTGATGGGTTGGACTGAAGTGGAAGTGGAAGTGTTTTGTAGGTAAAATAAGTTTGCTGATGGATTGGAACAGGGTATGAGAAAGATGGGATGTGTCTAAGGCATGGTGTTATAACATATACCATGAAGAAACTGATGCCTGTTATCATCATCATGGTATTACACTTATATCTGAAATTTGCTATCATATTTTCCCAATCACTGATTTCCTTGACAGTTTTTCCTTTGGAAAAACTTGTAATCACTTGTAGTAGTAACTTGTACCTACTCGTAGTCAATTCCCCCTGTTCTTAGCAGCCTCCCTTCCTACTCACCCGATTCCATCATCATCATCCTCCTGAAAAAAATGGATAAATAAAATTTGCGAATTTACATAGTTATTATCTTTTGAAGTTCTTAAGCAAATGAAACTTTTAAAACATACACTTCATCATGGAAAGAGTTTCTCAGCATTGAATTTTTAACGAAAGAGAATTTAGCCGGTTTTTGATCATTCTTATATGGTTAGTTTATGATAATTATTATAAGAATTGCTCTGTTCTCTGTGAGAAGCTTACAGCATAGTAGAGAATTACTGGTGATGAATCTCATTTGATTTGAAATCCAGCCTGAATCTCCTGCAGAAATTCTTATTCTTCCACTCGCCCTATACAACTGAAGAGTTTTCTAATGCATGTTTAATGTGATTTTCTCTGGCAGGGAAAAAAAAAAAAAAAGATGCTTCTTGCCTAGATTGTCAGTCATGGAGTGTGGTAAATTTCTTTATTGTTTTCTTGGTGTGCCTGAGACTCATCATACTAATATGAGTGTGACAACTAATAGGTATTTGCAAACTTGGCTTTTGAAAACGTCTTTAATTTTTCGCTGGTATTTATCCTTGCTGCATTAAGCTCTAAGTACCTTGATCTTTCTGCCTTGTGTAATAAGAAGAGAAAATACCAAAGATTTACAAAAATAACATGAGGTTCATAATGCTTTCAGGTCTCTGCCCTTTTCCTCATTAAGGAGCAAGGTCACTGGAATGATTGTTACATCCACTATTTTAGTTGGTGATTAATTATAAGGCTTATTGTTACTATTTCCATCCCTAGAGAATCAATAAGAACCTCATTGTCTCGATTTCCATTTAAGGGAATGCAGACTATCAAAGATACCTCACTTTGAATTCTTTCAGGTGACAATGCTATCTTTCATTCTTCTACTAATGAAAGAACTGGTGAGATACAGTACTTTGTACCTGTGTTATGGTACTATTTTATACTTTGCATCACAATTGTTTGTGCATATCCTATCTGCCCTACTGGACTATGTGCTCATTGAAATTAGAATTCATGTCACATCCATCTTTCATATGCTGTAGTGGAAGGAACCATAGCCATGAAATTAGATGGAGCTTTTGCATGAATGCTATTTCTGCATGTCTGAACTCCCAACAATTGGACAAGCCTTAATTTCCTCATGAATAAAACAGGGGGTGATTCTTCCTCTCACAGGGGATTAAGTGAGCTAATAGGTTGAGCAGTTGTTTATCATGTGTTATATGAAGGAATGAATGATTAGTCTACACTGATCAGAGATAGGTTGGTCTGGTGTCTAAGATGTATTTTATAACTAAACTAATAAAAGTATCTTTACCGAAAAAGCAAGTTTAATGAAAAAAACCTACATTTCTGTTGGTAAGTCAGTATTTTACTGTGTGGCATTCACTGTCAAAATATATTGCCTGCTAATTCCATAATTTTTTGTTTGCTAAATTAAGGTAATATTTCTATCCTGAATCAAGGCAAACTTTTTCTTGATTGAGACAGGATTCATCCGCTAATTTGAGCATTGGCCAACTCGTATGTTGGCTTCTACAATTGGGCACTAAAGATATATTTCTAAATATTGACTGTAGATTATTGATACTAATCAGTTATAAAAAAATCATTTGAATTGAGGTTCATCACCCAAAGCCATTATTCAACTACAAGTACTTTATTTATTACTGTGTTTTTATCACCTTAAAAACTCATCACTTCTATGTCTAATATTCACTTTATCCCTGTGTCACCATATTTCGCTTATGTGGTACAGCACTATTCATTCATTTAATTACTATTTACTGAGTGTTCACTTATGCCAAGCTCAGTTCTAGGTGTTGAGGATGCATCAGTGAATAGTACAGACAAGGTCTCTGTTTTAACACAATATACGTTTTAATGGGGGAGACAGACAAATGGAGTAAATAACGAAACAGGCAGCGAGAGAATGTCAGGGAATTGGTGCTATTAACAATACTTTTGAGTAGAGACCTGAATGAAATGAGGGAGAAAAACATTGCAAATATTTGGGAATTAATGCTTCACATTGAATGAGGAGCAAGTTTAAAGTCCCCAAGGCGAATATTTGCTTGGTGTATTTGGATATGAGTAAGGTGTTAGGTGTGACCGGAGTGCAGTGAGCAAAAGAGAGAGAGAGAGTGGGAAGAGGGAAGGTCAGTAGCAGCAAGGATCCAGAGCACAGAGCAGTAAATGAAATGGTAAGAACTTAGGACTTTACTCTGAATGACTTGGATAGACAGTGGAAATTTTTGAATGGAGGAATAACATGATCTGACTTATGTTTTAAAAGGATCACTCTGGGTGTTTTGTGGAGAATGGAGTGGTGGCAGGAATGTAGCACTAATAAACGCAGGGAGACATGTTCAGGTTATTGCACTAATCCGGGATGGAGATGAGATTTCGACGAAGTGTTGAAAAGTGGGCAGATTCTGTATGTGTTTTGAAGGTAGAACCAATAAAGTTTGCTGATGGAAGGAATGTTGAGTTTGAGAGATGAAATGCAAGTAAGGACAGGCAAGTAGGTAAACGTTGGTGCTGTTTACGAAAATAAGGAAGACTGAGAGAGGAGCATGTATTGTTAAGGAATAGATCAGGAGTTTCATTTTAGCTATCTTAAAATTGAAATCCTGTCAGACATCCAAGTTGAGTTATCTTGTGGGCATAAGTACAGAAGAGTTCAGGCAGAAGTCTAGACTAGAGATAGAATTTGGGAGTCACTAACAGATAGGTGGTATTTAATGAGCTGGAAGTGAACGAGACCACCTAGGCAGACAGTATACTAAAAGAGGTCCAATGCATAAGCCCTGGGCACTGCAATACGTAGGAGATAGCAAGAAGAGTAAGATCCAGCAAAGAAAATTGCGAAGGATTAGACTTTGAGGTAGAAGCACATCCATATGTATGTGATGTACCGGAAGCCAAGTAAAGGAAGTTTTTCAAGGAGAAAGGAGAGATCAATTGTTTCAAATGCTGAGGTGTTGGGTAAGATGAGGGCTGAGCATTGGCTGTGGATTTAGCAATACGGAGGTCATTGGTGACCTTAACAAAAGCACCTTCAGTGAAGTGGTCAGGATAAAAAAATTCATTAGTTTCAAGGGAGAGTGAGAAATGAAGAAAGGGGAGATGGCAGGTATAGTTCAAGAATTGTTTTTCCTAAGTGGACCAGAGATGTAAAGTTATAGCAGAAGAAAAGAAGATAGCATAAAGGAAAGTTTTGAGTTTTCAGAATTTTGTGTGATTGTTTTTGCTTTCAAGGTGACAAACTTTATAGCATGTGTGATATGGGATTTGCATGCTTATGTGAAGACCTAGTAGAAAAGGTAAGTTTGATGATGTGGGAGGTAGTGGAAGAATTTCTGGAACAATGTCTTTGAATAGTCAAGAGAAAATGGGATACAATGCACAAATGAAGAAATTAGACTTACGAGCTTTATTCACGGGAATAGAAAGGAAAACAGGTCTCTAGGCACAGAAACAGATAGGTTGGTAGATTTAGTGGTAGGTAGAAGTTGACATTTTCTTCTTTTTGCTCACTGAAATAAGAAGTGAGATCGGCTAAAAATGTGAAGGGCTGGAGTTCAGAGGTTTGAGGAAAAAGGGAAAGGCAAGAAATAGTCACATTGAAAAGTAGGAGAACAAATTGTTTAAGGAAATGGTTTCTGGGTAGAGTTGGGTACCCATTTCAAATAATATGCTACACAGTTGTGAGTTTTTCTCTGTCTATATTCAGATGCTTGGGTGAAAGTGTAGGGTAGATGAAAAGTTGAGGTAAACAGAGTAGAGGTTTTCCCAGGCAAATATGGCAGAGGAAAAGAGCACATAGAAATCGTTACAGTGATCATGGAATCTGACCATGTGATCTGAGCTGGGTAGAGAGTGATGTGACAATTTGAAGGAGGTAATGCCCAGTGAAAACGTGACAGGAATGGACTAGAGGTCTTATTCAGTGGAATAATTGTTGGAGACGTGGGGTGCTTGCATGAGTGCACTGGAAAGGGAAGAGGATAGTGGTTATAGGGTAGGGTAATGTGAATTATGTTTCTTTAGAGATACCACAGGTGGGGCAGACTGAAATGGGGTAGAGGATAAGCTCACTGGAGATAAGTAGATAGAGGAACTGAACAGTGTTACCAGGTGTAGTAAAACTCTCTCTTTCTCTCTCTCTCTCCTTTTCCCTCTCCCTCTCCAGAGTGACATTGCGGGCAAAAAATTATTAAGCCTTCTGCCTGATGAAGAGCAATACACAGTCCACCAAAAGATAACTATCAAATATCCTTTGTCTGCCTCAGGTACAGGGGTTTTTTTGTTTCGGTTTGCTTTGGTTTTTTCAAATAGTAAATTCTCAGGTTTTAAGAGACAAGTAACAATCACTCAGTGGAATAATTTTTTAAAACCATTAGAGACAGCATAGCTGTTGGTCATATATTAATTTCATTCATATAATATTGTGAATTATATGTCTGGTGCTAAAAAAAATCTGCCCTCCATTATATCTTGTTCTTACCACAAATCCCAATTCTTCCAATGTTTGTATAGTTGCATTAGTGCTATATAAATAGTGGACTATTGTTCATAATATTCTAGCTGGTACCCGACTCTGCAGATACAGCATAGACAACTATGTAAGTGCTAATGTTTATGAGGAGAAAATAATATTTTTGTAAAGTCTGGTTTAAGACATTAGTCACACGAAATAATTTAGCAGAATATGATAAAGAGTTAATGTAAACTTGTTTTGTATCTATTCTCTTTTTAGTAGGAAAACATATTTCGTTTTGCTGTCATGTAAAAAAGGGAAATTTTGGAGATGATGGTAGCCCTGATTATGAATATGTGAGATTTATCATGAGTCTAAAAGATATTACTAAGGGTAAGCAATTCAGTTTATGTTATCTAGATGACATTCATGAGTTATGTAGTCCCTCATTGCTAAGATAAATCTTTCTATTCTCAGTACTCACAAACTTCCTAATATAATTCTGGTCACAGTTTCTGGCTACACACATTAATTAGACATTTAAAAAATTAATAGTGAAATTTACAAGGTGGGGTCATATAGAAACATGGTGGACTGAGCTAAGAGTAACTTTTTCCCTTTACCAAATAAAGAAATGATTGCTAAAACATAACAAAAGAAGTTTAATGCATAGCCAAGCTTAAAAGAAAGGGAGCTCCATGTGTACCAAAAATTAAAGGATAAAGTAATACTAAATAGTAAGAGGAAATTGATTTTGTGGTGGCCTAGGTGTGTTTTAAATCATACATAGGTTCCACTGGCTGTGGTCTGGGATTCTAACAACCACTTAAGGACCCATATATAAAACCTAGAGATCAGTAAAGTTTTGTTAACTGTTCTTGAGGAAGAGTGAGTAAGTTTGCCATCTCTCTAGGAATTTGGACAAAAAATATGCCATTTACAGGAAATCAAAACCCCAGTTGATGTCATGTGTCGATAGGGGGTCTAATTTACAATTTTTGGAGTTTGGGGAACTGCAAACTGAGAAATTAGCATGAATTAATTTACCTGAACTGGTTTGGGCCATTAAAACACCTGGAGCTTGAATCAGAGGTAAATAGCCCAAATAGCTAGCAAATATATGAAAAGATGTTCAAATTCACTAATAAGAAAAAAAAGAAAAACTTAAAAACAAATGAGATGGCACTACATAGCACTCAGAAAGGCAAAAATTAGAAGTGTGATTAATAGCAAATATTGGTGAAGATGTGAGAAATGAACAAATGAATGAATAGGTAAATAAATAATGAAAATTGACTCACACAAAGGTTTGCTGATATATTTCTCATGTTTCCTGGAAATTAAAGGTCAGACACCTTTTTAAAAAAATTTGTCACTACATAAACACACGAATTACATATGTACACACACGCTTAATGCCCATGTGGTCTATATAAAAGAGAGGAGCTTTTTTTTTTTTTTTTTTTGGAGACTAAAATATCAACCCACAGGGTAGTAACAGAAGACTGAAAACCAATCCAAACTCACAACAATTGATTCTCAGTAATGACTTCTTCATGTTTTGCTGGGGACCATCAAGGGGAGGCTGGAAAGGAAGGAAGACAGAAAAGATCCCTTGACTCAGAATCTTGAAAATTGTCAGTGGTCTAGCAAACAGCAGGTGTCTTTCTTCTTCTTTGACTGGTCCACCTTTCTATTCCATAGTCACATGTGTGTATGTCTATCTCCCTTAGAGCCTTTTGCACTCTTTGCTGGCATTTTTTCCGGCTACTTCTGCCCTGACTCATCTATGAATCGTCTTTGGGAGAATCGGTTTTGTATTGTGGGAAGCATTTGTGTTCTCAGGGTTCGGACCCTACAGGTGAGTATACTGTGTGTGCCTCCTCCATTGTGGCAATGTGGGCTTCCTTTGAAGGGCCACGTCCCCTTTGATTTCTCAGTCGCTGGACAATATTGCTTAAGCACTCAATGTGTGCAGAGGGCTGTGCTAGTAGGGTACCTGAATAAGGAAAGATCACCCCCTGTGTTTCAGAAGTTGAGCATCTTAGTGGAGATTTAAAACACTTGAATGAGATGTACAGTCATTTACAAGTGATTTTGTTATAAAATAGATGCTGGGGTCTGAAACATATTAAGATAAGCTAGCATTTTGGCTGGTAGATAAAGGAAGGCTTGTCACAAGGTGAGTTTTGAGGCACCTCTTTTTTTTTCCATTGAATACCTAAGCTGGTTCCAAAGGCTTTTGCTTACTTAGAGCTCTTCTGAAATAGTGCTCACAGATTCTATCTCTAAAAAGAAAAAGTCTTCAGAATTCATCTGATAGATTCAGGATCAATTAATTTATTTATTCAGTAATATATTTAGTAAGCACCTACAGTATTCCAGGCACTGTGCTAGGTGCCAGGGAAACATTAGGGGAGATAGACAATAGCTAAGCAATACTGACAGGTGCCATGGAGATAATAAAATAGAATAATATACTGAGGACTGGAGAGGGTGGAGAGTTTCAGACAAAGTGGTCAGGAAAGATCTCTTTGTGATGATTTGTCTTTTGAGTAGAGAACCACAATGATAAGAAAGGAAGGCAATCCAGGTGGAGCATTGAACAGCAGTAAAAGCCCTGCAGTAGTAACAGGCTTGGAGAGTTCCAAGGAACAAAGTAGGTTATATGACGGGAATAAGGTGAAAGAGTGAAGGAAGAGTAGAAAATAAGATCCAAGAAATAGGCAGAGGCCAGATTATGTAGAACTTTGAGATACATGGTATTGAGTTTGGGTTTTATTCCAAGTGCATTGGAAAGCAGGGGGTGGCATGATCTGATTTATTTTTAAGAGGTCAGGCTGACTTCTGTGTGGGAAATGGTATCTAGAGAAACAAGAATGGAAGGAAGAGGACTGATGTGATAGATGACAGGAGCTTGGACTATGATTATAGTAATGGGCATAGAAGTACATCCCCCACTGTTGAATGTGACTGGCTTTAAAAGAAAAAAAAAAAAACAAGAAGAAAAAAGAAGAAGTATAGTCATCACTCGGTGTCTGTGAGGGATGAATTCTGGGAACTCCCTTGGATACCAAAATCCAGGGATGCCCAAGTCCCTGATATAAGATGGCATAATATTTTCATATAACCTATGTACATCCCCCCGTATACTTTAAATTATCTCTAGGTTACTTATAATACCTATTACTATGTAAATAGCTGTTACACTGTATTGTTTAGTGAATAATGATAAGAAAAAAGACTACATGTTCAGTATGGATGCAGTTTTTTTCTGAATATTTTCCATCTGTGTTTGGTGAATTTATGGATGTGGAACCCACAGATATGGAGGGCCAACTGCACACAGATTTGGGATTTATTTTGGAGATAGAGCCCTTGGTGATGAATTGAAAGTGGCTGAGAGAAGGGAAAAAGGCTCAAGAATAACTCTGATTTGGGGGCCTGAGGAACTCAGCAAGTGGAGGTGCCATATCTGATTCAAGAAGGACTGAGACTGTGGATTGGGCAGTATGGGTGGCTAAAATTGAAAACTCTGTTCAAGCCAGGTTAATATTGTGATAATATTGTAACATATAGCACATCCAACCCCTTACCTTACCAGGAAAGCCTCTGGATCCACACCACCTGGGTTCAAATCCTTTCCGTACCAGCTGCAAGAAGTTAGCCAAGTCACATTCTTTAGCCTCAGTTTATTTTTCTATAATTGATGACAACAGTACCTCCTTTTATTGTTGTGAGGAGTAAATAAGACAGTGCCTCACATATGGCAAAGCACTCAGTAAATGCGAGCTATTAGAGTAGTCATGATCTCCATTGTTACTGCCATTATCATTGTTACTTATCCTTAGGATCCAGAGAGGGCAAGAGACTTGCTTTACTTTTTATATCTGGCTTAAAATGTGTTCTCTTCTGACCACATTTCAGAAATTGTGAAGGGTGTCTTTACATTCAGTTTTAGAGCAGTGATGTATGTCATCATTTCTTCAAATGTAAGATGGTGAGAAAAGTGGTACAGAGAAAAACAATTGAAGGAAGTTACTTGGTTTGATTGCTCTATACATTATTCCTTCTTGTAGCCCTCTAGGATTGCAACTCTCATATTTGCCATGTGAATGTGGACATCCCATTTTGGGAAGTCAATACTAATATCTACTTCCTACTCTGAGAAAGGAAAAAAAATTCCGATTTTGCCCACCACCCTAGACCCCCTCATGGCACAAGGAACTCTATTTGTAATTTATTCTGGTTACTCTCTGGGTTTCTAAGATATTTGTTCCATATTAGTGAACATGGAGAACAAATATCATGAGAACAGAGAACTTTCTGGAGATCTTTTTTATAGTGTGGCTGTGTAACACAGGGGGAAGAACAGCGAACTCATAGTTCAATCTTTGAAACTCTGCCCCTGGATCTACTAGCACTATGTATTGGGACCAGTCATTATATCTCTATTATCCTCATTTTCACATCTGTAAAATTCATTGCCTTTCTCACATTGATATGGGGATGAGTTGTGACATCAGACATGAGCATGCTTCCAAAATTAATACATGGTAAACAAATGTCAGGTATTTTTACTATATAAGTACATTGAAAGTCTCTAAATATGCCAATTTTTTTTCTGTAGGAATATTTCACTGCAAAGGAATCCAATAGAGAAGTTATAACGATACAAGATTCAGATGAGGAATATGTTTCGGAAGACAACAGGTGAGATGTAGCACTGATATAAGTAATGGAGACCTTGAATACATTTTTACTAAACAAAACTAAAATAATTGAGAAATAACATCTAATATTTTTCCATCAAAATGAAAACACATGCACACAAAAACACACAAAGTGAATTCTTCAGAAAACCAATCTACTAGTCTGAACTCTCTTCTCCAGCTGATATAATTCATATTTTTCCAACGGAATATAAATACCGGTAATTTTTTGTTGTTGTAAAAAAAAAAGCTTTAAGCAGAGAAATTAAGCAGAGAAAACTGACACAGACACTAACCGACTTTCAAATTAAGATAGTACATTTTAAAACAGTACTTCACTACTATTTTTCTTGAAAATAAAGGTAATGTTTAGAGGTTTTTTAAACATTTGAAGACCAAGTACACATTGTGGTAACTGCTAATTATATAGGCACCCATGTTTTTATTAATCTCATCTGTTCCTTAAAATCTCTTTGCTAACAAACTTAGAGAATAGAAGCCAATATTCCATTATTTTAAGTTGGAAAAATAAAAATGCATTTCTAACCCACAAGAAAATCCGATCAATTTTCCAAATATCACTAAAACTCCCTTACACACTTATTTATCAACCCACAAAGGGTTTCTGCTAAATAATATAAATTATTTATAATACAACCTACCTAGTTTTTTAACACTTAATAAACTCCTTAATAGGTATGTTTGTATGCAGGCAACCACAATACCATACACTGTACAGTGTACAGTATTGGGAATGGATTACATTTCACTTCTACATTACAGTGTACATGTGCCGTTAAATAAATAACAGAATTATGCATCTACATGCCAATAAAACTTAGCAAAATAAAATAAACGAAAAGATAACTTTGCAAAAGTTTTCTTGTGATTGAAGGCATGCTTGTGTGAGGTCTGGTGGTGAGGGTAGGGAGCTGGAAGCTATGGTCATTGTTACTATTTGGAGGTGGGAACAGTGAAGGAATGAGTTAAAGGGGAAATATCTGAGTTCATTTGTGTGTGGATCTGAGAGAAGCCAGAGAGAATCTTCGCTTCCCAGCAGGGTGGTTCAGAGGTAGTTGCTTGTAAACCATTGTCTGAAGCTGTGCATGGAGCGAGGAGATGAACAACAGAACTCATGGTGGCTGGCTGTTTGCATGTCTTTCGCTTGGTTAAAAGCTCTTGCTAACATGAGGCTGCGTTTGTAATTGTGTGCTGAATGTGACGTGTCTGCTCATGCCATGATCACATTCATTTGTACAAGCAAGGTTTTTTTGGTTTGTTTTTTATGGAATAGAAAATTTCTTGTAAATCGTCAGCATTTTGTTTGTGGGCCATAGGAACTGGGTACACGTGGATGGCCAAGCTTAAGACTTCTAGCCATTCAGCATTCTTAATGTGCTTTATCACTCCCAACTTTTCCTGTACTGTATAGATTTCGGTAGGTCTCTTAGGCTTGCCCACTTCCTTCATTAGTTTCTCTACTTTCTTAGAAGACCTTTTACCGTGTAATGCAGGGAAGATAGCTACAAGACATAACATGTTTAAACCCCTTGAATGCAAGTCACTATCCCATTAGGAGAATGGCTGGGATACAATAGTGGCACACTGGCATCTGGTACTATTTTGTTATTTATTTACCAGTACATGTACACAATAATGCCTTGACGTGAATGACTTAAACATAGTTTAGGTTCTTGCATGCAACCTAAATCAGATTCCTTTCATAGTTTAGGTAATGAATTTAGTGTAAAAGAATTAGCACATCATTACAGCAAAAATTCAGATAGTGAGAATTCAGAGAGCAAAGAGACCTCTGTATTTTATTTTAGAGTTTAATTGGACAAAAAATATGCTGCTGCAGAAAGGAGCCAGCTCCTACACCTATACCACCAATCTTTACCGAATTTATAAGAAAAGCATTTTCTGGAGGCTTAAAATCTTAGTCATTCTAATATTGTAAGGAATTCTGACAAGTGTGGATTAAAGTGCTATAGTTTTATATATTCTATACTTTCATAAAATATTACTAAATTTCAAAAACTAGGCACTGGCTTCTTTATCATGTAGGAAGTAAGATGGAAAAAATGACACTTAGGGGGAAAAAAGTGAAGCATTTAATGAAGAAAATTCTGTTAATTCCAGACCTCATTTCCCTCTCGTATCCTTCCCCTCTCCTCCAACTCCATGGCCACTGCTGTGGCTTCTTCACCCATCACATAAAGGATTGATGGTAAACCTGGCTGATCCACTAGCCTCAGCTTTGTAGGGCAGGACATGTCATCCTTATTCCTGTCTGCCATAGAGCCTGATCTTGAGTAGGCAGAAGTGACATCTGCTCTTTGACTGAGTGACTGATTGATCTATCAAAGTGGTCACCCATTTCAGGCCATGAGAATTCTCTAACATAATGCAGTATTGTTATCAAGCAGTGCATACCAGTATTGCCTTATTTTTTTTCATAGACTTGTTTCTTGTACCCAGGATATTTTTAAACAAAAAGAAGAAATTGTGTTATGTCAGAGTTGTGGTTTGCAGCCGTTGATATTCTGGCTCCCATTTTACCCTCCAAAATGTGGTTAGAAGAGTAATCAGGCACAAAGATCATGGGGACCTATAGCTTCTAAAATGCTTCCCTTCCCTTGATGATTCCACCTGTAATTATCTTTAAAATATTAAGAAGCAACCCGCTAAGAGACTTGAAGGTTTTGTGACTGCTTATGACAGAAACGCAAAGAGGGGAATTTGAAGTGTTTGGGAGAAAGAGTCTGTTTCCATGTAGAATGTCCTGCCGGTGCATGTTTCAGATTTGAGGCTTAAGAACCATTCATTCCAGGAGAGGGACTCAACCAGCTGGGGTGTTTTCTGTGAAGTCTATAGATGGAATGCAGTGGAAGATATGCTTGCTTGGACCATTGAAGTTAGAAGGAAGTAAGGGATACCTGAGAGGCAGTGAGGGGCAGGCAAAGAAGTGAATACTGAGTAACCACCTGCTGTTAGTCACTAGTAAACAACTAGCTGCTTTTTTAGTTTACCCAGTTGTATCCATCGGTAAGACCCAAATTCATATCATAGCATCATCTCAACAAAAGTGCACTTTGTACTTTATACTGTATGATGTGAGTTTATGTTTTAAATAAAACATAATCCACTTATTTTCCACATGTCTATAAGATAGATTTTAGACCCACCCATCACACAGGTGAGAAAGTGTAGTTGCAGACAATGTATGACTACCTCAGAATTCGCACAGGTGTTTAGATAGTAAAGCTGGAATTGGGACCCAGATTGTCCAGGGCATGTTCCTGTGAGGACATGAGTTTCAGGAGCTGTGGCTGGTACATGATTCAAAGGAGAAAACTTAAGGCATTTGGGGGAAGTATATGATTTGGGATGTTACTGAGAGAAAACATTGTTTTCCCTTTAATTTCACCTTAAACACACGGAGAGGAGACTACACCAATTAGCCCTAATGCTTCACACAAAGATGGCATCTTTTCACCGAAAGGTAGAGTAGAGAACACGGGAAAATCAAATGACAGGAATTTCCAATGTTCTAGTAGTTCCTACTTGCTTGCAAAGTCTTCAGAAACTCTAGTACAGGACTAGAATTGGTCCCTGAGGAGACTCCATCTGTCAGCAAGTACACCCAAGAGGCTGTTCCTGCCTAATTCCTCTTTCAGTGAAGAAATAACTTGTACAAATGTGTGAGGAGAATTTTGGGAAAATGTACAGTGGTCCTGATGAGTGAGGTTTTCTTCTACTGAGTCTTTGTTCTGTTCTGTACCAACTTCATTCCTTGTGTCCACCCCATCCTGAGCAGGGGAAGAGCCCTGCACATTATTGTATCAGATGCCATTTGGTTGGGTTTGTCTACTACTAAGTGGCTAGCTTGTGCATTCTCATCACTCTAGTGAAACTTACTTATACATACAGCAAATATTTAGCACCTACTATGTTGGAGGTTCTGTTTTAAGATCTGGGAATTCAGCAGTAAGCAGAAATCCTTATCTGTATGATGCTTACATTCTAGTAGAGAAGAAAAATAATAAATAAATCTATAGACTATAGAGTAGACTTGATGGTGATGAGGGCCAAGGGGAAAAAAAAAAAACTAAGCAGTGAAGGGGAATAGAGAATGATGTGGGATAAGGCCAAATTTTAGTAGATTTTGCCACATGCCATGGCATTTTTTTATAGGTTAAAAAATGGTGTAATATTGCCAATTCCCTGTGGTTTGACATTACAAATAGGGTGGTCAGAAAAGGCCTCAACTAGAAGGTGACTTTTGAGTTAGCACCTGATTGGAGGGCAGGAGCAAGCCTCACTGATTTTGGAGGAAATATTCCAGACAGAAGGAGGAGCAGAAGCAAAGTCCTTTTGGGAGGAGCACACTGGGTATGTCTGAGAAACTGCAAGGAAACCATGTGGATGGAGCACAGTTGTCAGAGCATAACAGAGGGTTAGAGCATGCAGTGCCTTGTAGGCTGCAGGACTGACTGTATCCCAGAAGGTGTGAGTGAGCGACTGTGGGGAGGGAACCAGGACCATGTCAGCTCACCCCTGCCCTTGTGGGATAGCTGAAAGATAGCCCTGCTGGAGTCATTTGCCATAATTTCTCCTGCTTTACAATGCCATGTGGAGCATCAACCAACACTTCCTGCTCTCCCTTTGCAGATTACATGGCTAATTCTGTAATTCTGCTTCATACTACTACCTGTCATCTTTGGCAAATACTGTGGAGGTCTTGTGATATCATTAAAACAAACAAACAAACAAACAAGCATAGGACTGTGTTTTTTAAAACTACAATATTTCGGTTTGGCCATTTACAGGTTGTGTTATTTTGGAGAAGCCTGTTAAGTCTCATGGTCTTTATAAATGGTGAGAATAATTACTGCACAAGGTTTGTGAAGATCAAATAAGGAAATAAGATTTATATGTTGGGTGAATTACTATACAAAGCCATGTTATTGTCAATTAGAAAGTCCTTCCAAATACGGGGTAATTATCATATAAAACTATAATCCTTAAAGACATTATTGAGTGCATAAGGCAACATATGAGCATGGCAAATTACCATAATCTTAAATTGGTGTCTGGTGATTTTGTCAATGTTCTTATTATTTTTCTATTAATTTAAGGTGGTTATTTTTTTCTGTTTAAAGACAGCAAATTTCAAACCTTCCTACTTATGAGATAGTCGTATATCCATTATTACCAAATGTTTCCATGAAATGTGTCCATGTCTCCTTGTGGTGTGGAGGGAGTGTGGCCAAGTCTGACCATGATGAAACTCACAGCCTGGAGGCCGCATCCAGCCAGATGATTCCAGCTGTCACATCCACCTGAGAGACACTCACATGCTGGTTCCTGGTATTAACAGATAAAGACAGGATTTGGGGCTTCTCAGCCTGGCACCAAGAGAAATAACCCTTGAGGCCATTCCCATGCAGCTGGACTTGTGAAATTTGGAGCCAGTCTCTTGTTTTTCATAGAAATTGTCAAATTAGTGTGCATAGAATGTGGCCATTGAAAAGGACAGATAGCAGAAGAGGTAGGTAGAAGAAGGGATAGCACTCTCAGGATGCTGGGTTTTCTATTTCATTTTGTTTACATGACCTCTAGCCAACCCACATCCCGTCTTCAGCCACATGATAAATTATTTTGATCATCTAAAAGCATAAAATCATTAGAATTTAATGAGATCAATTTGGCTGTTAATATTTTTTGAAAAGCTCCATGTAAGGGCTTGTACTTGAAACTCATTGAAGCAACACTGAAATCACTGCATGTTTAGCCACTGATGGAAAAGGTTTTAATAAATATCAAAGTTTAGACAAATCTGGGACCAATAATCTGAAGTGTTAGCCTATTTTATGAGAAGTAATTTTGGATAAATATCCTGGCATCTGCATGCTCTAATCCGAGAAGTAGCAATATGATATTTGTCCTCATGGTGCTCATGTGTCATCTGTAATGAAGATATCCAGCTTGTGCACTAGTCATCTAAAGAACTGGAACAGGATCCATCCAGCTGTCTTGTGACTTAATGTTTTTTGTTTTAGCCTTTTCTGATCTTAGGACATTCTTTTGCTTTACTTTTTTTTCATTTTATTTCTTTATTTATTACTTTTTATTTGAATATTGGCAGGAACTATCATTTGTACCTTCCTTTACCCACACTCACAACTGTTCACAGTTACCCCATTTGCTTCATCACCATTCTCTCCTTCTTTTCCCCTCCCTCTCTCCTTCCTTCCCTCCCTTTCCCTTCCCTCTCCTTCTCTCTCTCTTCTGTGAACTTCTCAAAACTCTTTTCTAGCACACAGCCTTTGCACGTGTTTATTTCCTCAACCTGAAATACTTTCCCACTATGTTATCCCATGGTTGGCTCATACTGATCCCTCTCAATCCACTTTTAATTCTCTCCCATGGCATTCTGCCCTTTTATTTCATTATGCTTACTATAATTTGTAATTTTATAGTTATCGCTGACTAAATCGTTCATTGTCTGAATTCTCCAGGAAACTGTAAACTCTCTGAGTCTTTGTTCTCAGTGTCCAGCACTGTGCCTGCCCTCATAAAACTTGCTGTCTAGTGTGGAGATGGACAAATAATCAAGAAACAACAGAGATCACAGAAACTGATTAACTCTTCTAAAAAACCAAATCAAAAGCTTCATGAGGGCAGGATCAAAATTGCATTCAGCTTGTATCTCCCTCAGTATAGAGACTAGCTCATTTTATACAATTAGCTTGTTTTCTGGTTTCTAGGATACAATTATGTGTTTTAACCACGTGTCTACCTTGCCACTAGAAACTAATAGGTTGTGCTTACAATACAAAAAAGAAAAAACAAAACCAAATTTAAAGCCGTATCTCATATTTATACAGCTAACACTTAGACCATCAGTGTTTTAATAAGCAGCAAAGGCATAAAGAGTGTTTTCCTTTTAAAATATGCTGGGGGGCCGGCCCAGTGGTGCACTACTACAGTGCGCCGCTTGGAAAGCGCGGTGGCGCTCCCGCCGAGGGTTCGGATCCCACATACAGACTGGTTCCCGCTCACTGGCTGAGCGAGGTGTGGGAGCAGCACCAAGGGTTGCGATCCCATTGCCGGTCCCAGTCCAGTACGGGCGCGACACTGAGGGTTGCGATCCGTTGCCGGACACGAAAAAAGACAAAAGAAAAAAAAAAAAAAAAAAATGCTGGGACTTGATTGGCCTCTGTTGCTTTATTTCCCTAAATGGCTCAATAATAGTCCTAGAAAAGTGACAGAAAAACATATGCAATGTCATCTTAGAGGGATGACTGAGCAGATTATAAAGTAGCATGCCGAGTAAAACATGGGCTGTTTGGCAAAATCTTACCATGAACATATGTACCCAGGCCAGGTTCTCTGAAGTTATTTACTGTATTAAAAAGAAGTTGGTTCTCTTCTGTGTTATGATATAAAAACATTAAAGTACTATGTTACGTGAATTATTCTGAATGAACAACTACTAGCCATAATTCATAAAACAGTTTTCAGGCTTGAAACAATATTTGATAATAGACATACATGTTAAATTAATGAAGTATGAATGTAAATGTGATACCTGATAAATTATATAAATCATATCTGATCTGTCAGTTCTAGTCCTTCAAAGACACTATTCTCTCTGAATGTGAGGTCCATCCTTGTAGAACACCCTGTCCTCAGCTGAAAGGCTTGGCCTTAAAGGCTTATGAGTTACTGGGAACAGAGAGCAAACTTTCTTTGTTTTACCACACAGTGCTAGTCTTAGTAGAGTCTCTTCTCTGATTTATTAATTTCTCCTGGAATGAATTTTCCACAAATTATGATGGAGAACTGTGTAGCCTTGACATTCATTCTGCCTGTGACTGTCTTTAGTGTTAGCAGCTGGCATGCACACTAGGATCCAGGCATGTTCCGGTGACTCATCAACCAACACTATATGTTCCTTTCTCTACATTTGAAAAGGGAGCAGACCACAGAACACTAATCAGATTCTAAAGGTGCCTTCTTGTTTGCTTAATATTTCTACTGTTCAGAAGAGGCCAATATCAGAAATATTCCTTTTGAGATGTAAAACTGAAATTTTGGTGGTGGGTATTGAGGACCTATCATATTTTCATAGCAAGAGAGTTCTTGTTGACTTGATGCTGGTTTTCCCTTTATTCTTTGACATTAGAGCACTCCTTATTATAGGTTACTTTCCTTTCGAAATACTGGGAATATCAGACTAGGATTTCTACCATGTTGATAATTTGTACCTATTTTCTAAGTGTTATGAATATTGTGCAGTTCTTGTTTTTTCCATTCTGGTGAAGAAATACCACTGAGTACAGTTAGATGTGTTTCCTCTTTTGATGTGTTTCTAGAAAGCGTGTAACCAAAGAAGCATATTAGAGGTGTTCAAAATGGCCCTTTAAAGAATAGTGGTGTCTGTGAAATGGATGGATTATAGTTTGGGTGGAAATTTTCCCATTCGGAGTCCATCCTTTGTAAAACACCTAAATATATGAAGGTGAGAGCATTCGATTTATGTTTTGTTTTGTTTTAGTTGTGTAGGAGTATTAGTAGTTGTTTGAAATAAGTCCATTACCATACAACTAAAACAAGAATTTTCTTATTTATATGATAAAGGTAATTGCCTGCCAGATAATTTTAAAAGGGACCCCATATTCTAAATAGCTGGAACTAAACACTTTGTTTTAAATCATCATTTTCTAATATATAAAGTCATCTGAACTAATCTGTGTAGTGTAGTTTCAGTTATGTATCAGCTTCAGATATATCAGTTACATTTCACATATAGATAGATAGATTTAGATTTATACGTATTAACCCACACAAAGAAATTTTGAAAGGCACAAGAATCTATATGTGCAGCTTGAGGAAGAAGACAGGAAGGCTGAAATAAAAGGATGTCATGGATACATCTGACTTATAGACCCTAAGTCATCCTCTCATGGACATCATTCCTCTTTACACCATGGCCCGGGAGTAGTGAAGGGTGTTGTGCTCAAAGCAGGGAGTTGTTTCCTTGAAGTTGATACGACAAGCAAACAGAAAGGAGTTTGTCGGGAGGGAAGGGGAGAGGGAGGAGGGAGGGATGTTTCGGTAATTGGCCACAATAATCAACCACATTGTATATAGACAAAATAAAATAAAATTTGGGGGGAAAAAAGTAGGGAATTGTAGAGGAGAAGGACTAATTACTTCCCAGTCCCAATTACGTGCACCAAACATTTCCCTTTCTTCGGCCCTGGAGAAATGAATCAGAAAATTCGTGTTCTTTTTGCCATAAGTTGCACCTGAAAACTGCCAGGGTTTTAACTATAGGGTAGCCTATGGTATAAATTATGGCAAGGACTTGTAGATTCAAATATCACACTCCTTTAATTTAGGATATCTGAATGGAATATCATACTTTGTCCATTCCCATCAAGAAAAAAACAAACTTTTTTTATAACTAGAAATGACCTCTTAGGCCAAAAGAAAGTTTCTGGAAGTAGTCAGTCACTCAGAAGTCTTTCCACATTCAAATTCCAAAATGGTAAAAAAAAAAAAAAAAAAAAAAAAAAAAAAAAAAAAAAAAAAAAAA
>NW_007732478.1:0-37041 GCF_000696425.1 Galeopterus variegatus | reverse complement strand
AAAAAAAAAAAAAAAAAAAAAGAAAGAAAAAAAAAAGAAAAAACAATTTGTTGTCCATTTGTTAGCGGAACATTATGATCTTGAACTTCTTCAGGTCCATCAAGATATTTCTCAAGTAAGCATAGACTGGACTTCTCTGGTGGGGCGCTCTAACCTGTCCATTGGCTTCCACTGTCATTAGAGAGAAAAAAAACATTCACCTGCATATGTTTCTTTTTCTCAACTATTGAGATGTCTGTTTATATTCATAGTCTTTCATTTGAGAGAACTCATGACCAGCTGTATGTGAATTCACCAAAAAATAAATTATTGGGAAGCTTTCTGCCAACTGACCAATTTGTCCAATGGCCAGATTACCAAAAATCAATTCATTCAAAGCCAATCCACTGAATGACCAATTTACAAAATGTATCCAAATTTACTGACTCATCAAAAACTATGTTTTAAAAAATACTCTCCTGGAATTTATTCTAAGGGTTGGCAAACATGTTTCTGAAAGGGACTAGATAGTAAATATTTTAGGCTTTGCAGGCTGCCTGGGATCTCTGTAGCATATTTTTGGGTTGTTTGTATTTAGACCCTTTTAAAAAAGTAAAAATCATTCTTATTTTTTAAAACGCAAAAGTCAAACAGGCTGCAGCTGATATTGGCTCACAGGCTATAGTTTGGACCCCCTTATATATTTAATATATTAAATATTTTTTGTGTGAACATATTATTCTTGATTATATGCAATGACTACGTCTTTGATTATAGTCAATGGATATATTATTATCATTTTAAGAAGTGTTTAATTTGCGAAAAAGTTAAAAGTCACAGTATGGTATACTATTCTTGTGAAAAGAAACAGAATTTCAGGATTTCATATGATTTTTATTGCTTTTTATACTAATTTAATATTATTTTAAGAATTCATTTTCTGGGTTTTTTAGTGACTTAGCTTTTTTGTGATTCTATCACAAATATCATCAAAAGATTCATTTGTCAAATTTACAATTTTTCCCAAACTTATATTTGAACATAAATATCAGTGATTTGTAGTAGGTTGAATGGTTTGAAACAGCATTTGAAGATACCTGAGATAATTTCCTTGGCCCATTTTTCTGTTAGCATTTTAAGGAAGGTTCCATTTGTCTGTTTGGAGCTGGGGACAAGAGAGATGAACATGTGATGGGGAAAAGAAACAAAGGAGAGCTAGCATTCAGCGTAGCCTGGGCTATCAACCCCCGAAGTTGGGTTGGGAAAAAACTGTTGTACAGATGAGCTAAGCAGATAGCTGAAGGCCCCAGACTCTGAAATCCTTATTCCCTACCACAGTCTTAAACTCTGCCCATCTAATGTACCATAAATTTTAGTAAAAGTTTGAAGAACACGGTTTTTGGTACATCAATACACTGGCCAAGTTGGTAAATGGATACTTTGATTTATTGGTCATTCAGCCAGTTGGTTTTCTGGCAAGTTGTTTTTTGACAAATATGATGTTAATAAATTGTCTTTGGGTTAGTCGGTCTACTTCCAAAGGCTTTCCAAAAGTGAAGCTAAGTGGGAGCCAGGAGAGGGTCAAGTTGCGTCCTTTCTGGAAAGACTGGAGAGCATATTAGCATACGTAAAACTATTTGCCAGAATTGGTAATGGCTCACATTCAGTTGCAGCTCACTCTGTGGAGGATGTTTGTGGGTTAACTTGTGTTATGACTATAAAGCAATGGAACTGATTTTGTCACGCGGCCTATTGATTTCAAGGAATGAGCATTTGGGTTCTAAAAATGAATGAAGGCATGTTAAACATGTGACATGGCAAAATTAAGACATTTCTGGCTGGAGTTGAGAAAAGTAGAGATTATTTAAATGTCGCTACTCTTTAATGGCGACATAACTATTGCTTTCACTGGTATAGGGAATTGGCACACCAGGTTGGTTCATATTCTGGCTTTTCACTTACTAGTTATGACTTTTTATGTTATTCACCTTGTAAGGCTTCATGTCCCTCCTCTGTAAAGTGGGAATAATAATAGAACATGTGTCACTGAGTTATTGTAGGATCCAGAAAGGTAATATGTGTAAGATATCTACCACATAGTAGGAACTCAGTAAGTGATATCTCCCCTCATCAGTCAAAGGTGAGGTTAATTATGGACAGTGAGTAGGGTTAGTTAGCAGTTGCCTTACAATAATTGAAGATAATGATGAAGCACTCATTTCAAGTTATTCATTTGCTAAGCCAATTAAAATTATGTCCATTGCTTATCTACCTTTGGATAAGGTTTCTAAAATTAACGAATTCCACCCTCAAATAATGTAAGTCTATTAAGATGAAATTTTTCAATGATTTCTTTAGTAAAAGATGCTATATTGAAAGAGAAAGTCCTACCAAATATTCAAAAAGCGGGGTAGTTATTTTGTATTAGGAAGGACTTGTACATTCATTCAGGGAATATTTACAAGTGTAAATTGTAAATTTGTATGCGGAGCCCTGTAGCCACAGAACACCCCCACCTGCACCCCAAAGGAGGGTATTGGCGTAGGTGGTCTACAGCAGTAGCAACATTTCTAATCCTTCATTGCAATTACAGGTTAAAAACATAAGTTCTTTATCCCCAGTTTGCTTGTCTTAACACTGGAGAGTCTGCTCTTTGGCTCCAAAGGAATAGAAAAATGAAAGAGCATGCAGAACTCATCTTCAAGGAACACATTTCCTTACAAAGAACAAGTGTAAAAGAAATTACAGTATTATAGCTCCCAAATCATATATTTAAGTGGAGGAGGAGCTTAGAGTGAGGAATGAGTGATCAACGGGAGAATGGCTAATGAGGACATGTGAGATGTGATCACATTTGTATAGGACTCTACAGGTGACAAAGCACTTTAAAATTTTTTTATTTTTATTTTTATTTTTTGTGTGTTATGTTGAGAAGTATTTTTTCCAGCTTCATTGAGGTATAATTGACCAATAAAATTATATATATTTAAGATGTGTGACCTCAACTCCTGTCCACCTTTCACAGCACCCCCAGAATACTGGATGCAATGGTGGGGGCTGGAGCAATGAGGAGGCTGTTTTAAGCATGTTCCCTAGGGAATCACTTAATGGAAATCCTCTCTTAAGAGCATAGTGACTCTTGTGGGGAGGTAGACTCTAAAGGTACTAGTGCATGTTGGTGCACCACTTTTCCTCCCCCACCTCAAAACTATCCTCTCTACCCTAACTGAATCATTGTGCAGTATATGCATGTATTGAAACAACACCCTGTACCCCACAAATAGGTACAAGTGTATGTTAAAGTATTTTGAATAAAAAATATGTACATTAAAAAAATTAAAGTGCTAGTAACCAATCTAATTGACAAGGATGACTGAAAAGCAGTTGGGCCTGAAGAAAAAGAGGATGCCTGATACCTGACCCAAGATTTCACATTTCAGACGGAGCATGGCAGTGGGTTTCCTCTGCAAGCCTATGGACTAGCCTTGGGTAGAGTTACCTTAAAAATTAGCTCCTTAAACTTTGCTTACAACCTCCAATTGAGAAGGGAAATTCAGTTTTTCTTTCCTCCACCACTTCAGATTAGTTCATCTGAGCAGTAAATTAAACAAGGAAAGACATTTAGGATTCTAGTTTTATTGTCATCAATTTCCTGACTGCCACAACCATTCAAAACACACCTTAGTTTGTACTTCATTGACATATGAAAGGACAGCATTCATTCTATGTCTTTTTCATATTTGAAGCTTCATTTATATAGCAAGTGGAAGCAGATGATTTTTTGAGCAGAGAAAAACCTCACATTAAAGTAATTGAGCAGTGTTGAGTACTTTACCAATGAACATCTAACCTCAGCAAAAGATTTAAAATGGACAGTAAGAAACATCAAGGGTCCAATTTAAGAGTAACATTTTGAGATTTTACATAATGAGACAGGGGTACTTTGAAGAATTAGAAGGTGTTTTTTTCATGTAACTACTGGTAGCAAAGTGTTCTTTGATCATTTTCTTTCTTTTTGAAAATTAAATGATACAATTTGGAAAGGGAAAGTTGTGTTTGTGTCTGTTCCTAACCAAAGGCCAGCAATGAATGTGGTTTCAAACCATCTGTTTTACATCATATTCCAAGCCTGAATTCGTTCTTTACATGCACAAACAAGATAGGTATGAAATACTCCTTAAAGCTTTTCTTTAAAAATGTGTGTGCTCTGTGACTTTTTTATTATTATTTTATTTTTAATTGATGCATAATAGTTGTAAATACATGAGAATTTAGGGTACAGTGTGGTATTTGGATACATGTATATTCGTACAATATTACATTCTGATTTTAAGTCAAATATTTGCCATCTATGTTGACTTACAGAGAGACATGAAATGTAAATTCAAACATTTGCTTTCTTTTATTTACATTCTTGATGTTCAACTCACTGAGTTTTAAATTCAAACCTAATTGCCTCATGATGTTTTCTTGAGTCAGTGCTTTGTCCAGTAAAACTCACTGAATTCTTCAATACAGCACTGTCCAATAGAACTTTCTGGGATTTTAGAAATGGCCTATAATCTGCTTTATTCAACACAGTAGCCACTAGCCACATTTAGCTACCGAGCACTTGAACTTCGGCTACTGTGACTGAAAAACTAAATTTTTAATTTATTTAATTTTAATTAGCTTAAATTTTAATTTACCCACCTATGGCTAGTGGCTACCATATTGGACAATGCAGCAGTACATCCGTGTGTTGTTTATTTCAGGTTTGAAGATATTTACTATTTAGAAGTCAATACGAAGGCATTAAATAGCTTTTAAGGAACAGATAGAAGACTCAGCTTGTCCATTAAACTAATTGTGTCAAGCCAAGCAGACTTGGGATGGAGAATGTACAAACATTTTGATTGACTGCTAAGTTTACGTTTATTCCTTTATTCACCCAGCAAATATCTGTTAAAAACCAAGTGTGTGGGAAACAAGAGGTTCAAGGCATATTAACTGCCTTCAAGAAATTCGCCAGGTAGAAAAGGTGGACAGAAAGTAATAAGAAACTTTCATACAACACAGAAGAGAGTTGAGAAAGAGGGAAGAGTTGAGAATGACTTGCAGATTTCAGGTTTGAGTGATTGGGTGGAGGTGGCACTATTCACCAAGCTAGGAGACACTGGAAGAAGAGGAGTCCGGACCATGTTGAGTGTAGGTATTTGTTAGACATCCAGATGTTTGTACTGAAGGCAGTTGGATATATGGGTCTACAGCTCAGGGAGAGGTCTTGAGATAGATATGTGGGAGTCGCTCCTAGTTGAAGCCAAGGGTTACTGTATGGTCTGCAAGGGAGATAATATGAAGAAAGAACAGAAAGCCAAGAACAGTCTTGAAGAGGTACCAACATTTATTAAGTGAGAAAACATTCTATTAGACTAAACTGGCTTATAAATTTAGTCATTGACTGAAAAAAAAATTGTTTAATATATGGTAACCTTTATTAGGAATTGTATTTTTCAATGATGTGTGGGCAAATTTACAAGTGACTCAGTTTATGTCTAAGTTACTTGACACTGAAAATCAAATCAGTAAGAAATACATATTAGACATTTTATAGCCCAATCAAACACACCAATGACTGAACTAACTCCTTCACTAGTTGTTTTATGCTACTTAAATTAATACAGCACTTCCTAAGTATTATATACTTTCATCATCCAAAATAAATGTTTCCAAGTTCTGTTTAATTTTCTAGTATTAGAAATAAGTGATATAAATAAAATGGATTTTTGACTGGGTCCTGTGAAATATAGAATGGATATTTTCTCTCTATTGGATCAGTATTCACTTCTTGAAACCATGTGGAATAGTCCACTTATTCTATGAGTTACGTGTCTTTTGAATAGACTCGGAAGGTTTCACTGATACCATTTTGTCATTGTCTTGCTGCTCCGAGGTCTTGTTTTTTTAAACATTTATTATCAAACTTCAGTTTCCCATTTTGTGGATTGATAGGGTCTTTTCACTCTTTGGCCTCCAAAAGAAAAACTCTTGAAAACAAAATACATTTTACCTATAGAGTACAAGTTATGAAATTAGTTAAGGCTTGAAACACTATTCTCAATATTAAAAATAAGATTCTCACGCATTCATATTCTCTCTCTCCTTTTACTTAGTTGGTGAAAAGTAAGCTAGTATTTGTACTGCAGTGTGCAATGAAGCTGCATTCTCACTTTGGGCATGGAAATTCTAATTTTGATAGAAATGAATAGTTAATGAGCCAGAGAATGGAGAGAGTTTCTCTAATTACAGGAAACAAAATTGAATTTGGCCTGAAGGCATTTTCTGTAATTGCAGTTGGTTAAAAAATTAAGAAAGAATATTTACTCATACACTTTGCCTTTTTTTAAAAAATCTTGCTTTGCTCCCCACTGTTAAAAAGAGGCATTGAGACCAGCAGCAAACTTCACTCTACTGAGGGTTCAGATGATTTATTTTGTACATGTGGGGAGGAACCAGTTTCTCTGTAGGAAAAGTGACACCAGAAAGATTGATGATGTTATGTATTAATAAAAATACACTTTTCTTATTTTAGTCTTATTTTTATTGTGTGACAGAAAATTTAGATTTAAGTGGCAAGTGAGATATTCTTACCATCTTTCTTTTCACCTATTTATAGAAGTGTTCAAGATCAAAGAAGAAGTTCTAGAATGGAAAGCCTGCGTGCTGAACCCGCGGCTGCTGCTTTGGAAGTATGTACATTGAGAGCCATAGACTAAGAGCTTGAGACCTTATCTCTGTAATGTTGATTGCTTAGTTGATGTGTGCTGCCAACATAGAAAGGCTTTAATTTCAGGAATTACCTTGTATGGGTATAGCACAAAAGCAGTGTACCACAGTTGCCATTTTGTAGATATTTGTTCTTGGGAACCAGTGACTGCCCTGCTTGGAATAGTCCCTATAGTAGCTTAAGAAAAAAATGAGACTAACCTCTATCCCAGACATTGCTCAAGGTCTTTTCGCCTTCTGAGTTCATTTCATAATGAAAGTTTACTGACCTACCTGCTGCACTAGGCTATGTGAGGAGACTTATCAGACTGCATCATCTTGTCATTAGCAGAACCCAGTCCCTAATTAGCCTAGGATATCCCCATCCTTTTTCCTAAGACATTCGGTGCATCATCCATTTATTCATTCATCAGATGTTACTAGAAAGAATCCTTTAGGGATGTATATTAATAGAAATCTAAAACCTGGGTCCGTTCTCAATGATGTGAAACTTTAGTCTGGGCAATGAAATCAAACTGCAAGAAGAGAGGTATAGAAAAACAGAGGAGGCATCCCAGAAGGCATTTCCAGTGTTAAAATGTAGCAAGGTGGTTCTTCTCCTTACCTCCCACTCCATGGGTTCATGTAACACAGCTAATAGGCTGGATCATCACAGTGGTAACAGTGCTACAGAGAGAAAATATGGCTGAGACTTCAGAAGATAATGGTTTGATTCCTGATTTGGGCGCTTACCAGTTACGTGGCCCTGGGAATGTTAGTTTAACTCAGAGAGCCTCAGCTTCCTCCTCTGTAAAATGGAGATGGTAATAATAATCTCTCCAGGCTACCTCATAGGGATGTAGTAATGCTCAAAGGAATCTTGATACTACATTGTCTGTATTCCTGCAATAGGATAGAACATCCATGAGATCAGGGACTCTTGGCTGTTTTGTTGATTAGCACATCCCTGGCATCTTGAAAAAGGCTTGGCACACATAGCTGGCACTCATAAATATTAGATGCACAAATGAATACTTCATGTTAAAGCATTGTCTTTTTTATGGAACTCTTCAAATGTATGGTAATGGAAATTATTGTTTTTAATTTTAATTTTTTTATCATACATCTTTAAGGGGTACAGTTTGTTGTTTCAATATGTGCACATGTTGTATAATGTTCTAGTCAGAATGGTTAGCGTATCTATCACCTAAACATTTATCATATCTTTGTGGTTATAACATTCAAGATCCTCTTTTCTAGCTATCATGAAATATACAATATGGTATTATTAGCTATTGTCACCCTAGGGCACCAGAACTTATTCTACCTATCTAGCTGTAACTTCATAGCTTTTACCTCCCTACCAACATTTCCCCGGCCCCACTCCCTTTCTCTGCCTCTGGTAGCCACTATACTACTCTCTGTTTCTGTCTTTTTTTACCTCTTTTTAATTTATTTTTCTTAATTGTATATATTTATGGAGTACAATATGACATTTGGTACTTTCCTACTGTGTGCAATGATCATATCAGGGTGCTTAGTATATCCATCACCTCAAATATTTGTCACTTATTTGTTTTAGGAATATTCAACATCATCTTGACTGGCTATTCAAAGATACACAGTACTTTGTTGTTAAATGTAATCCTCCTATATTACAAAGCATACTAGATCCCATTCTTCCTATATCTCTAATATTTTGTATCCACTGACCACCATCTCTCCCTATCCTTACTAGACTCTAGTAACTACTATTCTACTCTCTACTTCTCTGAGATCAACTTTTTTAGCTTCCCCATTCAAGTGAAAACATGTGGTATTTCTCTGTCTGTCTGCCTTATTTCACTTAATTTTCTCCAAGCTCTTCCATGTTGCTGAAAATGGCAGAATTTCATTCTTTTTCATGGCTGAGTAGTATTCCATTGTGCGTATATACCACATTTTCTTTATTCAGTCATCCACTGAAGGACATTTAGGTTGGTTCCAACTCCCAGCTATTGTATATAGAGCTCCAATGAACATGGGAGTGCAAGTGTCCCTTCAATTTATTGATTTCCATTCCTTTGGATATATGCTCAGTAGTAGGATTGCTGGATCATATGGTAGTTCTCTCTGCAGTTGTTTGAGAAATCTCCATACTGCTTTCCATAGTGGCTGTAGTAACTTACATTCCCACTAAAAATGTATAAGTTCCCCTTTCTCTGCATCCTCACCAGTATTTGTTATTTTCTGTCTTTTTGATAATAGATATTCTAACTGAGGTGAGATGATATCTCATTATGGTTTTGATTTGCATTTCTCTGAAGATTAGTGATGCTGAGCATTTTTTCATAGGCCTGTTGGCCATTTGTATGTCTTCTTTAAAAAAATGTCTATTCAGTTTTTTAAAGGGGTTTTAAGAGCAGTATAATAGGATGTAGGCATGGACTATCACTTTTGTTTCAGGCTTCCCAGATGCTTTTGCCTGAAAGGGTTTTTGTGTTTCTAGGACAGTGGAGACAGCAGGTCTTTTCAGTACTTAAGTTTTCTTGTAATATGGAGATGCTGCGAGCACATATTTTAAATATGAAGTGCTGATTTTACATTGAAATTTCCAACTATTACTCATTTAACAAGGTACTTTCATGTAAATAAAACTTTCTCCTTTCTGAAGAAGTACCTCTGCTTAACCTAACATTTTGTTCAAAGAAGTATGAAACAGGCAGGCAATTAGGTAGAAGGAGGTTAATTTAAACAGAGCAATGTTCTGTTTATACAAAACTAATTGCAGTTATGATAGGAAAAGATGCCAAGCCAATCATACAGCTCTAGCCATCAGTCTAACACCTAGTCAGCTTTATTTCATCAGCTAGCTAGTCAATCAACAAATATTTACCCAGGGTCTACAGTGTACTACATGTGAAGAATCCACAGTTCTTCAACTTAGTATGTTTTAAGGAAAGCTATATTAAAATGTTCTTACTTTACAAAAAACTTATGAAACCTAAGCAATTACAATATTTTATGAAAAGATTTTTTTAAGAAACCCATAATCCCACCAACATAGGACACCTGATATTTAATGTTGCTTATTCTCATTCAGTCTTTAATTTTATTATTATTATGAATATTCATGAGATACAAATTATCAGAAATTGCTTTTATACCCCATGTCCCCACCCAATTGTCCCTCAACCACCTCCCCCCTCCCCATCTCCCCCCACTCCTCTTTGCAGCCCTAGGAATGTTCCCTCCTTCTGTAAGACCACCACAGTACTGGGGTCTTTCTTTCCTTCCTTCCTTTCTCTCTTAGTTCCCACATATGAGTGAGCACATTCAGTATTTATCCCTCTGCGCTTTGCTTATTTCACTCAACATAAGTTTCTTCAGTTTCATCCATGTTGTTGCAAATGGGAGTATTCCATTCTTTTTTATGGCAGAGTAGTATTCCATGGTGTATATATGCCACACTTTCCTTATCCAATCATCCACTGATGGACATTTAGGTTGGTTCCATATCTAGGCTATTGTAAATAGAGCTGTGATGAACATGGGAGTGCAGGTATCCCTTCAACACGATGATTTCCATTCCTTTGGGTATATACCCAGAAGTGGGATTGCTGGATCACATGGAAGATCTATCTGTAGTTGTTTGAGAAACCTCCATACGGTTTTCCATAGTGGTTGTACTAATTTACAGTCCCACCAACAGTGTAGGACCATTCCCTTCTCTCTACACCCTCGCCAGCATTTGTTATTCACCGTCTTTTTGATTACAGTCAGTCTAACTGGGTTGAGATGATATCTCAGTGTAGTTTTAATTTGCATTTCCCTGATGACTAGTGATGTTGAGAATTTTTTCATGTATCTATTGGCCATTTGTATGTCTTCCTTTGAAAAATGTCTATTTAGCTCTGTTGTCTTAATCCACCAACATATACATTTTTTTCATGTAGTTCTAATGAAAAATATAGCTTGAATGCTACTCTGTACTCTTGGCTTCCACTTATCACTATCTAAGTTTCACTTTTCAACAGTCCCAATTTTGATCATTTCAATAATTGTACAATATTTGATAAAGTTGGGGGACTTCTGCTTCCAACCAAGGTGTAGTGAGAGGGACCAGATGAACTTTCCTGCATGAGACAGGCAAAAATAAAACAGACAATATATATGAAATAACAGTTTTTAAGATAATGGACATCAGGCAACAAAGGCCAGGGATCATTGAGTGATGGGAAAATGAAGAGGTGAGTTGCACAGTTACCACAGCTTACTACTTAACGAATTTCTAGGCTGTGTGGCAGGGGAGGAGAACACAGATGGAGCCCAGTGGACTGCCTGAGTTGAAGAGATTGAGGTGAGAGTACTGGGAGACTAAGTTTGCTAGCAGAGTCTCAGAGAGGAGAGAGCTTCATGGAGAGAGAATGCCAGAGATCTGTGAGGGCTGCCCTCTAGTATTCAGCAGAGTACTAATTACTGATAGGCACATTCATTTGAGGAAGCTACTTGAAGTGGGGTGGAGGGGAGAATCATCCAAGAGGATTAGAGGGAACAGTGCCAGTACTCGCACAGGGCTGGTAATAGTTCTTCTTCCTACCAGCCACACTGGAGATTCTCATAATGCTTAGAGAAATAGGGAAGAGTACACAGAAAGTCTTGCCTCAAGCATGGGGGAAAATTAGCCCTAGGCTAAATGTTGCCCTGGTTCCCACTAACAAATCATGAAGGTACGAGTGAGAAGGATCAAACTGTCTCCAAGAGCCTTAGTCTGATCCGTGCTGCTATAACAGGATACATGAGGCTGGGTAATTTATAAAGAACAGAGATTGATTTCTTGCAGTTGTGAAGGCTGGGAAGTCCAAGGTCAGGGGCCCAGCATCTGGTGAGGGCCTTCTTTCTGCATCATTCCATGGCAGAAAGAGGAAGGAAAAGAGAATGCACATGCCAGAGAGGAAGGGGGCTGACCTTATCCTTTTATCAGGAACCCCCTCTCAAGATAACTAACACACTCCCATGATAATTGGCCCTCATGACCTAATCATCTCTTAAAGGTTCTACTTCTCAGTGCTGTTGCCCTGAGAATTAAGTTTCCAACACATGAAATTTGGAGGACACATTCAAACCATAGCACCAAGTTATGTAACCTACGTTCCAAGACAAAGATGAAGAATATTTATAGGAATAGAAAATATCCAGTTTCTTATAAAATAAAATTAACAAGATTGTAGATTCATTCAAAGGAAAAAAAAATTTCCAATCAAAATTTTAGCAAAAACTACACTGGGTGGGATGGATGGAAGATTAGGCATTGTATGTTTAGTAGATTAGTGGATTTAAAGTCAAAGCTATAGAAACTCAAATATTAAACACATTAGTGAATTTAAAGACAAAGCAATAAAAACTTTATAAAATTAAACACAAGGGGAAAAAATTAAGAAGAAATCGAAAAGAACATCAGTTATCTGTTGGAAACTTCAAGCAGCCAAATATATATGCAAATGCAGTCTCCAAAGTGGGGGAGGTGCTGGGTGCAGAGAAAAAATGGCCAGATATTTCCCACTTTTGATGAAAGCTTTAAGCACAAGGGTCCAAGGATCTCAACTACATCCAAGCAGAAGAAACCTGAGGAAAACCACACGAACGCACACAAGACCCCTGCCAGGGATCATCATATTTTGGTCTGTTAGCTGTTGCTATAGACAACCCTGTATTGAAAGAAGCATGTTCTATTGAAAACAGCTGTTAATAAGCAAGGAGTTGAGAACAAAGCTCTTGTGTTGGGTATGAAGTTTCCACAAAACCACCACCTCACCCTTTGGACAACAATGGCTAATGAAGTAGCATAGCTGCCAATCCAAAGCAAGTCCTTCCTGATTGACTCTGTCCTAAATACTTGTTCCTAGAGATGAGTTTAGGTGATTTATGTTACCACCTCCAGACATTCTGCCATTCCTCCCTAGAAATCCATTGCTCCTCAACCATGTTGCACTAAACTGGTGTGGCAGAATTGAAGCTTGTGCATTATGAAGTTGTTATCTCAGCCCAATCCATTGTGCCTGGAGGTGGTAGGCACATCTTCAGAGGCAGCTGGCTTTGAGCATAAACCAGAGGCAGGGTGGATTTGGAGAGTTGCAGAACATATCAGACCCAGAAGCGGTCTGCCCAGGCCAATTTTGTGTAAATTGGAAGACAGGACAAACCTGGCTTAGGGAGTAATCATGAGAGCATATTGCACTGAATTTATACCTACTGTGTAGTAGGCAGTTAATTGTTTATTCAGTCAACAGATACTTATTTATGTATCTACAAAGCGGGCTAAGAAGGTCAGCCCTAACTCAGTCTGGGGGTGGGGAGTGGCATGGTGCTTATGATAGAACAATAATAACGCTGAAAACTAAAGTGTATTGAGGACATTCTATGTGTCAAGCATTGGGCTATGTGCTTAACCCACACAATAACCCTGTGAGGCTTTAACAATCCAGTTTTACAGATGGTGAATCTTGGGCTCTTGCTATTGAATAACTTGTCCAAAGTCACACAGTAAGTGGCAGAGGCAGGATTTAAAATCAGATCTGTCTGACCACAATATCTCTGTTTCTCCCTTAACTAAAATGGAGAAAATTATGGGAAGAATTCATGAGCTTCAGAGTGTTCTTTTGGGGTGGAGAGGGCAGAGTAATATCAGGGACGTAATTTTGAAAATGTTTGTGATCAAGATGGCCATTAGACATTCAATTGGACATGTAACACTGGACAGAAGATTTTTGTTTGGGAGTCATCAACAGGGATGGTCTTAAAGCTACAAGCCTGATGATGTCACTAAGGTAGATAGCAACATGGACCAAGGATTGAGCCTTGGAGCACACCCAAAGTTAAGAGATTAAGGAGAAGAGTAGGAATCAGCAAAGGAGACTGAGAAGTGACCAGTGAGGTAAGAGGTAAACCAAGTGAGGAGAGTATTTTCAGAAGGAAGGAATGATGAACAGTGTCAAGCATTGCTGATAGAATAGGTAGGTTGACAATTGAGACATGATCATTCGATTTAGGACCTGTAGGTTGTTGCTAAACTCTTTGAGAGAAGTTTTCGTAGAGTATGCAGGAGCACAGGGAGATAATGTTTGATTAGAGTAGGTTTCAGAGAAGATGGTAGAATTGGAGACATTGAGTGTATAAAGCACTTTTAAGTTTTACTGCAAAGGGAATCACATAAGCAGGGTGGCAAGTTGAGAAGAGGTGGGGTGCACAGAGGATTTTTAAACTCAGTGTATTTTTAAAATTCTGCTCTATTTTATCTAAAATTTCCCCCATGTCTAATTTGCTGTCTTGATTGGGAACTCTATGCCCCCCATCCCCCAAAAACGGAAAATGCAAAAATTTCTTAAAAATTAGCCAGAACATTTTTGATATTAAGCTACGACAGAGAAAACACGAATATTTGGGAACATACTTCTTGAATACCCACCCCCATCCCCCTCCGCTCATTTCCAGTTCACATACCCATCAGGTGTTGGAGCCTACATTTGAATCCTATCTATGTCCAGCCTCAGTACCTCTCTTCAGATCCCTTGATACACTGTCCATTGAGATAATGATGAAGTAAAGGTGAATTCAACTCCTCTCAAAACTGAAAACGCATTGGTCGTCTTCCATTTCTCATGTATGCATTTTCATTTTATCTTTCTTTTTAGCTTGAACCTGCCTCTCTTGAAAGACTAACTTCAGGCTTCAGTCCTCATTGCATATTAAACTGGTATCCTTTTGCTTCCCAAATAGTTTTTTGGCTCTGTTTTTTTCAGGCCAATTACCATTACTGCACATGATGCTGTCATTTAAGTTTATTTGAGCTTATTGCATTTATATTGATAGGTTATAACATGAATGCACAAAAATGGACATCTTAGTCAACATCAGTGTATATAAATGTTTACTGAAAATCATCCAGGAAGCAAGGAGCTAGTGATTAAATTGACAGATGGCTATGATAAAGAACACAAAGACAAGGAGAGAGAGGTCATATCCCATCTCAGTGAATATCACCCACCAGAATATCTTTCTAAATAATGAAAAGATTGCCACATCTCCAGCAACATATCACTTATTTTAAGGAATACAAAACACAGTGTACTCGAACAGTGAGGTTGTACAATTTCCTGATGTTGAAATGCTGGGGTATGATCCAACAAACAGGTCTCTCATAGAAAAATCAGCATGGGTCTATGATGTCAGTGAATCCTATGTCTTGTTCTTCTCCTAAATTGCTGTATGATCTTGCCCCCTTTGACATTATCAAATGACAATGCTGCACTAGAAGCTCTTAGGAGCCTTTTCACCTCTCTGCTACTATAATAAAAGTACTTTTGCTAATAAGTACTTTCAACTTTAATCTGCCTAAAAAACGGAGTAGTTGTTAAGCAGCCCCCAGATTGGCCTTTTCTTCCTCTAAGTGTAGGCTGGTGCGGTCCACTTTTCTCTGAACCAGTGTGTTTGGCTCTAATAATGAGAGGAATAGAAGATGAGGTGTCCGCCATCCTTGGCTACTACCATGACAGCTTTCTACCAACACCTCTGAAAGGCATACTTTTTTGTCACGGTTTTTGATCTGTAAATATTTTTTTCATGCTTGTGCTTTTAATATATGAATACTGCATTTGTCTTCTTAAGTTTGGCAATGTATAAATTGTGGCACCCATAATCTCTGCTTGTCGTTATCTTCCAGCAACATTTTTCAAGGTCATGTTTGATAATTTTGTGTTAGGTTTTCAACAGACTAAAGTAAAGTTCGAAATTGGGGTGTGATGTGAAATGTGTCGAAGTTTGCATTCTCCCTGTGTTTCCTGTGTTTATATCTTTCTCTAGCTCCAAAATGAAATGTCATGTCATCTCTTTCTCTTTTGGAAATTCATAGGATCAAATTGATAATGTAGTGGCTGAGCAGTATGGATCTCCAGAAGCTGTTGGAGTAACAGGGATGGAGTCTTATTGTTTACCTTGTGACTCCAGCACATTTCCCAAGGAAAGCATGTCGCCAGGTGGGTACATTTGGGAATTTGGATAGCAACTATCAGAAGAAAAATAGTGACCTACAGGGTAATTTCACTTTTTCAAATAAAGGTAATGTTCCATTTACAATGGTGTGAAATAATAGGAGTGAATTCCAATTTTCTTTATTTTCTGCACATTTTTTGAGATGACGATTTGAGAGCAATAAAAAAGAATATTTCATCACAGGCTCAAGGGCTTTGAAATGGTATTATTCTCTCCCATTTAATTCTAACCTTCTAAAGATTGTTGCCAGCTCTCAGTCCTTGGAGGGATGGCATTTTATCTTTTCATTCGCATGCAGTCTATTCTGCTATGGCACAGTAGTGACATTCCAAAGAAATCTCTTATTATTAACTTTTAATGGGAGTAAAGGGGAAAAGTGATAGTCTCTCAAAAACAGTGGTATTTCTTGCATAAGCTTCAGTATTAAAGACATTTCATAGTTATAATTGTATGAAAAGTACAAAACTTAAGGAAATGGTGGATGCATAATGCAGATCATGTCACTCAAGTAGGTGAATATTATCATAGGTAACTTGTATTGTAGAATCTCCATATATAGAAGTAATACCTCTATTTTAATTTTTTACTTCATATATTGTTCACAGTTTTAAAAAAAATCATAATATCTCTATATTTTAAACATTCTTAGGTAACAATCCTTTCATTTTGCTGTCAATTTCAAATCTTTGTTTAAAAAAGTCCTTCCAAAACAATTGACTTTTGGTGGGAGGGGGCAAAATTCATGACCTTATTATTGTGATTTCTAAAATTTATAAGGGCATTGATTGCTTTAAGCATATTTATCTAGATTTATCTGTAGCTTCACTATAGAGAATTGTTCATATTTATTACTGTTAAATTAATGGTGGACAAATCCTTATAATGTTCCACAATTGAATTTTTCAATAAAATGGACATATTGAGATGGCCAGCAACATATTGCTTATGCAGTAGAAATTGAGTCACTCCTAGGTTCCTCACTATCATTTATTGATAATTGATTAGATTTGTTTATTTGGAATCAGAAAGTTATAAGTATTTGTAATAAGAAAACTATAAGGTGCTAAACTGATTTGGAAAGTGGCTGATAATGGAAAAGGAGTTAAGTAGAAGTGTCTGGCCAAGGGTCTAAATGCTAGAGGCATCCAGAAACCAGAATTTTCCAAAATATTTTAAATGGTCATCCAAAACTCATGCCAAGATTGAGGAGCAATTTGCTCTTTTCCATAGCAATGTGGGAAGGTGTGCAACCCCAGTCTGCAGAGAGCAAGTGGGAGGTGTCCTGGTGGCTCACTCTGCCTAATCTAGATGTTTCTATTTTCTATATACTTTATTTTGAAATGATTTTGGACTTAAAGAAGAATTGCAAAATTAGTATAGAGAGAAAAAATGGGGGAAAAAAAGGGAAAGTTCCCATTCAGGACACCCTTTACTTTGCTTACCCTTATGCAACATTTTACATAACCATAGTACAATGTCAAAACTAAGCTAACATTGGTGCAATACTGTTAACTAAGCTTCAGACATTATTCGATTTTCCACAGTTTTTCCAAAAAGTACTTTTTTTGTTCCAGGATCCAATCTAGGATTCCTGATTGCATTCAAATAACATGTCTCTTTCATTTCCTCCAGTCTTTGACAATGTCTCAGTCTTTCCTTGTTTTTTTATGATCATGACACTTTTGAAGAATATGGGCCAAGTATTTTATGTAATGTTCTTCGATTTGGATTTGTCTGATGTTTTCTCAAGATGAGATCTAGGAAATGCCTTTTGGACAGGATTATCACAGATGTGATATGCTGCCCTCCATGCTTCACATCAGAATGTATATGATGTTGGTATATCTTATTACTGGCGATGTTAACTTGGTTACTTGGTTAAGGTGGTGTCTGCCAGGTTTCTCTACTGTCATGCTACTATTTTCTTCTTCATGATTAGCAAGAATTTGAGAAGAGCTACATTGAGAACATGCAAATGTCCTGTTTCTCCTTAAATTCTTCTCTACTCATTTTAGCATCCTCAGTGGAACTGGCCTGCAGCATTTACTTCTGTGATGTTCTAATGCCGATTTTCTATTTCCCTCATTCCTTGTATATTTATTAACTAGAATTCCTCAGTAAGAAAGAATTGTTCCTTCTCCACCATTCATCCATCCATCCATCCATCCATCCATTCATTCATTCATTCATTTACATATATCAGGATGGATTCATGGGTATTTTTTTCTTTTTTTATTAACTGGTTTGTAATCCAATAGTATCATTATGATTATTTTTTAAATCATTCCATCTTTGGCTAGTTGGGGGTCTTTTGGGTTGGCTTCCTTGTCCTTTGGCCATGCCTGCATCTTTTTTTTTTTCTCATTTTCTTTTTTTTTTTTTTTTTTTTTTTTTTTTTTTTTTTTTTTTTGGTATTACAAGTTGTTCTAGGTCCCTGAAATCAACCCCTTCTGTTAGAACCTTAGGTCCTCTATTTGGAGAGTGGTATTTAGAAACAAAGATCTGGATGCTAGGTATATTCATTGTTACAGGTTTGTCACTGTTTCTAAACCCTCTCAGTGGACAAAGCTAGGAAAGATATGTGTGCATACTAACCCATGCATGCATGCACACCCATCTATATTTCTTTCAGCATATTAAACAAAAAGACAGGAGTTCATTGATATCTCCTACTCCAGTCCAACACTACAAGATTCATTGCAGCCCATTCTCTCTGCTCAGTTGTAATTTCTATTTCTGATGATTGGAAACGTTGCTGACATTATCTACAATATATTTATTGGTTTGTTCAATGTATAAAACACATAAAAATAGTTTCACAATTGCTAACTCGTACCCCTGCGTGAAACAATTTGTCCACCTAGAATTAATTTGTGTGCACTGTTCTTTTTGTCTTTAGCTTTAAGAGTATCCAGGCAAACGATTTTCTTCCAAAGTTACTTAGGTTAGCTTCTTCATTCCTCACCCAATTCAGTGTGAATATGTCATTTATTTGTAACACAGTTAGTTCTATTGGTCACAGTCTGCATTCCAACCTGCATTTCCTCACATCCCCATAAATTTATTTTTAATTTTGCATACAGTAAAATTCACTTTTTGAGGTGTGCAGTTCTATAGGTTTTAACAAAGGTTAAGAGTTGTGCATCCATCACCATGGTACCAAACAGAACAGTTCCATCACCCTAAAAAATTAATTGATTTTTGATTGTTTTGTTTTAAAGAAAATGTAATTTTATTAATATTATTATTTTTTTACACTCTATGATATAGTTGCAGAGCTGTTGGGAGAGAAGGAGAGAGGGCAAAGGGGAAGGAAATATGATGGAAGGAAGAGGGGCAAGATTGAGGCCTGTGGCACCCCCCTTATTCTCACAGGGGAGAATAGGGGGCTTCCAGCAGTGGCTTGGTCATTGCCAGGCTGGGTGCAGATGTCAGGGGGATGTAGCAAAAGCTGTCACCCCCCACTGCCCCAGCTCAGGAACATGGGGCCCTTCTTGCTGCAGCTTTGTGGTTGTTACTGGGCTGGTTTCATATGTAAAGGGGATGTGGCTGAGGCTCGAGGCCCCCCACCACACTGGCTCAGGAGAGCCTGAGACAGCAGCTTGGTGTTCGTCACTGAGGTGGTTCTGAGTGCTAGGGGTGTGTGGCTGAGGTTCTCATTCCCCACCCTCAGGACTGGTTGCAGGTGTCGGGGGACATTGCTGAGGTCCCTGGCCTTTCCCCATTTCTGGCTTGGTAGCTCAGGGGACTTTTGGTCCTTCTAAGTGTTATAGGGGTTCTTTGGTGAAATGAGACCCTTACCAGTTAATATCAAACTTTGTCTCCGATCTGTGGGTACTTTTTCTTTTCTTTCAATTCTGTGTTGCATTATTTGCTGTTCTCACTGCTTAAACTCTGCACTGGAACTAATTTTTGTCCTCTGCTTACTTCTAAAATAGGGGAACTTCCTCTGGGGACCAGTGCTTGAGCTGTATGGTTGAGCTAAATTGCCACTTTGCTGCGGATTCCCTAGGGAAGGCTTTTTGTGTAGCTCAGGGTTTAATGGTTCACTTCATAGGTACTTCCATATCTAGTGAAATCCAGTGCACCTGGTTGTGTAGAAACTCTGGTCTTGACCTGAGTCTTTTCATCAATGTGCACCTCATACAATACTATATTCCTGACCAGTCTCCTCTGAATGGTCCTATGCTTATTGCAGGGGTCGGGGGGAGCAGATCAGATGTCTTTGCTGTACCTCAGTGTTCTCCCGGTGGGCCCATCTCCCCAACCACCCATGCAGCAAACCCTTCCCATGGGACAGGCCATGCTCCAGTCCCTTGAGATGACTCACTGGCCTCTGAGTGGCTCCTTTTCTTCAGTTGTTGTGGCTACCCCTTCCTATGTGGGTCCATGGGAACCCTATTAATGGTCTTGCTGGCCTGGAGGCTCCCAAGCCCCTCTTCTCCCCTGCCACCTCCAAGCAACTTCATCCAAAGGGCACAGCTGTGGCTTTTGCCAGCTCCTGCCCCATGCACTCATCAGCTCCAGCCTGGAAGCGGCCAGGGCTTGAAACGGTCAGGGCGGATTTTTCTTTCTCTCCCTGTAGCTTCTCCTGCCTCCTCTTTCCAGGAGCTCTAGCGGCCCCAGCTTGGCTGATGTTAACATTTTTATAGCTGTAAATTGGTTGGTTTGTGGGAGAGAGTGACGCTGGGGATGGTCTATACTGCCAACTTGACTAGAAGTCCCAAAATTTATTTGTGCTGCCTCTTTGTACTCAATCTTTGTTCCCCATCCCCTGGCAACCATTCATCAACAAAAGTTGAGAACAAAGAGGCAGTGCAAAGGAATTTTGGGGTTGATGGAACTGTTGTTCTAGCTTCTTTCACTTAAAGAATGTGTATAAGATTCATCCATTTTGTTTGAATCAATGGTTCATTCCTTTTCATTGCTAAGTAGTATTGCATCTTATGAATTCACCACACTTTTTGTTTGTTTGTTGTTTTGTTTATTTGGTTTTTTTTAATCCATTCACCTGTAGAAGGATGTCTGGGTTGCTTCCAAGTTTTTGGTGATTATGAATAAAGCTCCTGTAAACATCTGCATAGAGATTTTTGTGTGTACATGCATTTTTAGTTTACTTGGGTAAAGTCTTGGGCATTGGACAGATGGATCATATGGGAAGTGTGTGTTTAACTTTATTAGAAACTGCCAAACTGTTTTCCAAAATGAGTCTGCCATTTGACATTATTCAAATAATGTTCTTCACGGTGCTTTTCAGGGCTGTTGGAGAAAGTTATTTTGCAACTCCTCCCAGAGCACTTTGCACACTCCTGCACTCCTGAGATCCCACCTTCTGGGGAACCCAGTTGTTCTGAAGTTATTTATGTCTAGGTTTCATTTGGTTTTATCAGATGGATGGTACCAAATTTCCAGAATCATAGCCAAAAGAATTTTATAATGAACGAAATGACACTAACAACTGGAACGGGTCTGGACACCAGCTTATCCTGGGGGGTAGGCAGAGGTAAATTCAAACACTCCTTCCTTCTTCGTTTTCAAATGTGCACATATTTTTACAATAATGTTCTGTATAATTCCTGGTAGCTTTCATACCTCATTCTTAACATGAAATAAAACTGGATTCTCCTGCTATATAATCTCTTTGATAATGCTGATACTTTTACTTGTTTAGTCACAAACTCCACTGTGCTTTCTTCTTCAGGAACATCATCACTCCAGAGCTTTAAATTCGACCTTGAGTTAGACCTAGAGAGCCAGATGGACTCAGGGAACCTCGAGTTCCCAGTGCACTTGGCCCAGCAGGATGTGGTGGACCTGGACAATTCAACTGACCTAGAAGATTTGCTGGACAGAAAGAACTGGGTGGATCCTGATGATTTAATGTCCTTTGTGGACTGGGATGTTCCAATGGACGAGGAAATTCTGCCAGACCAGGAAGATCCAGCATACCAGGAAGATCCAGTGGTTGAGGAAGGCCCGGTAGACTGTGAAGATCTGGTGGGCGATGAAGGCCTGGTGGACTGGGAAGATCTGATGGGTGATGAAGGCCTGGTGGACTGGGAAGATCTGGTGGGTGATGAGGGCCTGGTGGACTGGGAAGATCTGGTGGGTGATGAAGGCCTGGCGGACTGGGAAGATCTGGTTAGTGATGAAGGCCTGGTGGACTTGGAAGATCTGGTGGACGATGAAGGCCTGCTGCACCAGGAAGGCCTGGTGGGCGATGAGGGCCTTCTGCACAAGGAAGGCCTGGTGGGCGATGAAGGCCTGCTGCACCAGGAAGGCCTGGTGGGTGATGAAGGCCTGCTGCACCAGGAAGGCCTGGTGGGCGATGAAGGCCTGCTGCACCAGGAAGGCCTGGTTGATTGGAAAGATCCCATAAACCAGGAAGATCTGATGGATGAGGAAGGCCCAATAGACCAGGAGAACATCTTCTCTTCCAGCATGAGTTCTGACACCAGTGCTCAGGTACCTCTGGGAGTCTTGCTTCACATGTTTGTCTTGACCTCTAACCTTACAAAGCCCCAAATTTCCTCTCTTGTGCCCAGTTTCACTTTGCAGAAAGCATGCTCTTTATTTTTTTGAACTGTATCACTATTTCTTTTGTACTGGATTTTCAGAATTAGTGGGCCCATGCAGACAGGGAGGTTGGAAATTTTCTAAGTATGACCGAATGCCTGTTCTCTTAATGTGAAATATCCAAGGACTCTTTTTACCCAAAAGAAAGTTTGATCCAAGTAGGAAGCTTAACTACTATGAAAAGGCAGTACTTTAAGTTTCCTGCTCCTCATCACCTGTGAGGGGTTCCTAACTTTCTCAAGGGAAGACAACTTTCCTGCCCACCAATAGCAACCTCCCCTGACATCACAAGTTAGGTTTTCCCAGTAGAATTTTCATTAGGATAGAACATGCATTTCAGAGTGTTATATATAGCCAAACTTCAAATGTCAGCACCAATGTATAGTCCAAAGGCAAATCAAAAAATTTGAGATTAACTGCTCTGTAGCTTCTCTCCTCCCAAATTTGTGTACATAATCACAGACTTGGATGATCATCTTTTAAACATTAGACAGGACTATTAAAATCAGGATTGGCAGCCAAAATTAGGAATTTATAGTCAGTTATGTGGAATTGTGTGCATTAATTACTGAGCCTAAGATGACTCACTCCATTTCTAATACCAAGGGCATCCTCATCTAATGAAAATAACTAAGGGGTAGAAGACAATTATATGAGTTTGGTCCCAGTACTGGGACCGTGACAAGTTCCTGAGCCTCAGTTTCTCCATCTTGAAGTGGTCTTCCTGCTTTGCAGTGATTTATGGACTGCTATGAAAATTCTTTGAACTATTTAAAAGGACATTTCTGTGGAAATTAATTTTGTCCTTATTTATTTTCTTATTATGCTAAAAGTTGTGGTCCCCCTTACACTGTTGATAGGTTTTTCCTCTCTTTGGAATTAACTTATAACTAAACCCTAAATACAGCTTTTGTTTAAAATTGCCAAAATAACCAGCAATGAATGTATGTAATCTGGCTCTGCATAGCATATGATATGGTTCTATGATAGAGTATTAGGCTTATTTCTGGATATATTGTTTTGATAACCTGGATTGTAGCCAGAAGATGGAGACTGGAATGGGAAAGAGGTTGGAAAAACATCATATAGTTAGTAATTGAAGACACTAGAGGAGGGAAGAATGGTGAGGGACAGGACAGTTTTAGCCAAATAGTTGAAGGGCCATCATGCTTGTGAAATGGAAAACATTGTTCCAGAGGATCAAACTGAGGCTGAGAGCTAGAAGCTGCAGGACAGGCAGCTTTCAGAACCCTTCAAGGAAGTGATTTATTAGCCCTTCTCAGATGGATTAGGTCACCTCCCGAAATAGTGAGCCCCCTCCCCTTCAATGGAAAGATTAGAGCCAAGGCTTGATAGCTCATTCTCAAGGACAGCAGAGAGAAGATTCCTGCCTGGAGAGTGTAGATAGATGTAATAACTTACAAGGTTTGTCCCTTTCAATCCTGATTTTAGAGGATTGTGTGTGTTAGTGTGTGTCCAGTCTAACAAATGCCCACTTTCTTATAGGAAGAGATATATAGTATATAGTGAAAGAAGGACAATTGTACAATTCTCAGTGGACTAAAAATACAATTTTTTATTCCAAATAAGAAAAAAGGTCTTGTATGGTTCTCCCCAACCCCTCGCTTGCTCTATCATATAACAAATCTATGTACTTACATTAACCATAAATGGTATCCGTGGTCCACAGTGTGATATAATAGACTGTCTTATTTTTGGTCTCTAGAAGTTGCATGTATATGTGCTTTTCCCCATCATTAATATCTTAAATTCTTAATGGATTGGGATTGTGACTCTCTCATCTTGTTTATACACACAGTGTCCAGCACAGTTCAGAGCAAACAGCAGTTGTTTCCAGGCCCTACTTACAGCCTTGATAGATTTCCAAGAACTCCATTTTTTTCCTGTACCCTCAGCCAATCCGTTGAGAAGTCCTATCCACTTTCTTATTGTCTCTTAAATGTGTCCCTTCCTTTCTGTATCTTCCACCTCTGGACTGTTCAGGACCCGGGTTATCTCTACCTTCAATTACCTCACAGCCTTCTCACTGCCTTCTCCCTGACTCCAAGCTTACTTTCTCCCATAAGCCTATCTTCTGCACTGCTGCCAGAAGGCATGTTCTACAACACAGACCTGAGCATGTCACTTTCCCACTCAGATCTGACAGCAGTGCCAAGTGGCCAGTGAATAAAATCCAAGTTCCTTGGCTGCCTGAACCTGTATGCTCTGTACAAATTCTTTTTGTGGATTCCCTTCCATGTGACTTGCCACATCTTTTCTATTCTAGCCAACCTATATCATTGTCATGCCCCCAACACACTCTTTACTTTCAAAAACCTGTACATTTGTTCATTTCCAGATCTGAGGCTGTTTTCTAAGTTAAAATTAGATTTTCAGGACCAAGAAGAGAGTATTCATCTAAATACTATAATTGTATATGAAAACAGCAATATACCTACTTTCCAGGGCTCTTTGAAGATCCGATTTATTAATTTCTGTACAGTACAGTACTTAGGAGAGTGCCTGGAACAAAAGAAGTGCCAGTTAACGATTACCATTATTGTTGCTAACAGGGGCCCTGTTGGTGAACTGTCCATTGTGATCTGACACAGTGGCAGAACACTTTGGCAATGCCTTCTGACTTTCACTAAGGATTTTAGGCAGGTAGCTTCACATAAATCTCTGGGCCAGTTCCATGTCTTTCTTTGTAGGAAAAAGACAAACAAAAACAAAACAAAACAAAACAGATTAAGTGATTTCCATGCTTCATTTCTGACCTAGAATTCCTGGATTCTCTAACCATTTCTTCAACATTATAGTAATGAATTAAATCAGGATTGGCGTATCACTGTTCGCATTCTCAGGCTTTCAAAGTTTTGAGATAAAATAATATGGTAAGATTTGGAGAACCCAGTGTCCCAGTATATGAACCATAAGTGATTCCTCCCACAGCCATCACAATCTTCTTCGTCAACTGCATCCTACACCAATAGCCATGAGCCGGAACTGTTGAAGAAGATTATGGAGCAACTGGAAGAAATGACTCAGGTGCTGCAGGCTGACATGGGAAATCAGCAGGATGCACTGGAAATGATGAACGAGCAGATCCAGAAAATGCAGGATTCTAGGGTTCAGGTCAGAGATGAGTTCTATGTAAGTGGTGGGGGGAGGAGGAGAGAGGGACTGTGGCAACCTTCAAGGAGTTAGTCAGTAGGGCCTACCAGTAGTAAAGCTGCTGCCCACAGGGCAGGCGGCATGATACATCTAGAGTCATCTCCAGCAGAGACTTAGGCTTTTCCCTGTTTGCTCTTGGCTGCAGGAGCTGAGATGGGCCTATCCAGGCCTTGACAGTGGCAGATGGGGTTTATACATAGCCAAGACTTCCTGCCTTAGTGGGTCTTAAATGCTATCTAACTTTGAAACTTCTCTTACAAACATGTTCCCTGGGCAAAGTGAGCCATGCCGTATTTTTAGTCCTGAGCTCATTGTCTTAGCCCTGGACATTTTCTAAACATTTGGATCTTTAATTCTGCTACAAAGTCCAGGGCCTAGTGTGGGTGTGTTTCCTCATACCAAAAATAAACTAAGGGTCCCTTTGTTGAATGTGCTTGGTTTCCATCTATGGGGTGCCCCATATTTGGCAGGGCAGACCACCTGGGGCACCATTTGCAGTGGCCAAGTTTCCAGGATAGAAACTGGTCCAGATGGCAATTACATAGTGGGTTTTGCTCCCAAGTAAGCTCCCAGTGGGCCCCGTGGGAACCACAAACACTCAATCTGATTGGTGAACAGCACTTGCAAAAGGTGTTTTCATTCTGGCTTTAGAAATGTCAGTGTAAGTGTAGTCTAACCCGCTTTTTTTTTTTTCTTTAAACCATAACAGCAAAACAAAACAACATACAAAAAACGGTAAGCTGAGGCAGAATGAAGGAGTTTAGATATTTTTAATGGCTAAAGTTGTGATCATTTTCACAAACACACCTTGTCCAACTGGGCCACCAGTGCAGCCAGAAAGTTGGTCCCCTAGAGGGACTGCCTACACTAAGAGATGAGAATGGCCAGTGAGTTCTGTGGTTCTGTTACCAAGCCAGACTCTGTACAGGCCCTTCCTCATGCCTATTCTCTAGGCACTTAGCCTCTTCGATGGAGCCTTGAGAAGCAAGCAGACACAAAGCTGAGCACATAGCTGAGAGAAGTGGGAACTGAGTGACTCCCAAAGGTTGCTTAGTCAGGAGAAAGCACTGCAGCCACCAAAGGCAGGACCATGTGGGAGCTTGCATGGCCACAAAGATTTAGGGGCTCCCCGTCATCCTCAGGCTGAAGCCCTAGTTCCTCCTCCCGGCTTCCCATTCCGCCCCCCCACCCTTCCTGGCCCTGGCTCATCCCTACTACCCTCTGGGCATCACCCTCTCACAGCAGGTCTCAGACACCTCCTCTTTCTGTCCAGATCTCGACCCTGCTCCTTCTCCTCCCTCCTCTGAAGTTCCACTTGTTGAAATTTTATATCACCTAAAAACATAGCCCAAGAGATCCCTCCTTCTCAAACAGAAAAGACCCCTGCAGCCTACTCTTCATAACACTGTATTTGTGTCCATCTTCCCTCTCTCCTCCACACCCCAGTGTGAGTTGGTACCTCTCCTGTCACTTTGTTAAATTGGGCCAAGTAGCTGCAAATCAGGGACATCAGCATGAAAACGACCGAGTCTGAGGCCCAAGGGTTGAATCTTTGTCTGGTCATGGCTGGCAGAGAAGCTGGGTGGAGGAGGGCCAGACGCAGACCTAAGAGCTTTCAGGCAACTTTGGGAAAGTGTTGAGTCTGCTTCTGCAGTCTTTAAGCCAAGATGCTGCTGGGAGAAGTAAGAGGGGAGGATTCTTATCTTCCCCAGCTCCCTGTCCATCCATCTACCGGCAGTTGCAGGCTCATGTCCCAAAGAGGCACTTCTCAGCAGCTTGACTTGAACTAAAGGGATCCTCCTGCCACCACAAAATGGGCACAGGAACTCTAGCAGAAGACTCCACCTTGTCCTCCTTATTCCCAGCAGGTGCAAGCTCCTCAGGGACATATAGGTCCAGAGAATTTCCAGGCTTCTACTGCATACCAACCAGAGCCAGCACAGTATTTCGTGCCTGAAGAGCACCCCGATGTGGAGCAGCAGCAGAAACAGCTCCAATTTCACTCCCAGCCATGAGGCAGGGGGCGCAGCTGGGGGGTGGGCAGGCAGGCCAATGTGGTTGCAAAGCCAGGGACCTGCAAGATGCTTGGAGTCCCTTGGAATAGGGGGTGGGGGTGGAGAGCTATTTTTCTTTCCCAACAAGTTTGGTTTGGATTGTTTATTGAGCATAGCCTGTTTGTTGGAACAGCCTATGATCCCGAATGTGCTAGTGTGTGACAGCAGCCAGGCCACAGCAGGCGTTGGCTGTCTGCTTCCTGCCCTTCCCAGCTTCAGGCATATGTGTTCCACCATGGGCAGGCAGGCTGCAGAGAGCCTGCCCAAGTTAAAATGCACTTTTTCTGCCAAAAATAATGCCACAGTGGTTTGCCATCTAGTAAAAAGCTACTCTGTCTTAGCCGCAAGCCCTACGTGTCCTCTGAAGTAATGTTGGGGAAACCCGGAGGGAATAGGCTTCCAACTGTGTGGACATGAAATCAGCTCAACAGAGGCACTTAGGAACTAAAATAACAATAGTTTTATTGCTTAATAAACATTTTCTTTTACTACAACTCTCCATGAATTTATGACTGATTTTTGGAACCTAGAAATGGTACTGACTCAGCTGACTGGTGCCAGGGTCCTAAGTGAAGGGCTCATTTCCCTGAGTTGGTCCCCTTGTGTGGGACCTGCTCCCCTCTGACTTTTGTTCGTATCTCTGTTCCATGCCACACTTGCAGAGGCCCATGGCTACTGCCTTCCTGCGTGGCTGTGTGCCCAGGCCTTCTTTGTAGGCTCAGGTGTGCTGGGTCCTTCATTGACACTGAGGGAAGTTACAGGCCCACCAGCCCTGAAACAGTTCACCTAAGTGTCAATGGTTCTCCTGCTTCACACGTTACCTCAGAGTTGAGCCTGGATACTAAGGGGCAAAGTGCCCGTTCCCTTTGCTTGCAAGTTCTCTCTCTCCTGTCCATAGACTTTTTCATTGACAGCTGTACTCCCTAGAGGAAAAGTGACATTTGCTCACTGGTCAGGCACCAAGGAGAGCATCCTCTTGGCTGTCTGCATGGTGGAGGTGTGGGAAGGGCTTGGAGAGCCATACCAGAATTCATTGTGTGCTTTTCTTAAGGTAACGAACCCAAACCATTGCTGGAAGAAGGCAAGGGAAACCCCCAGGCACCAGGGGTAAGTTAAATAAAGGGGACCCGTTAGGCCTCACACCTACAGGAGGAGCCTCAGGCAGCGTGATCTCTACCAGGGTGTTATGGACTGAATGTTTGTGTGCCCCTAAAATTCATATATTGAAGCTCTAGCCCCCATGTGATGATATGTGGAGATGGGGCCTTTGGGATGTGATTATCAGTTGAGGTCATGATGATGGATATTCCTCATGATGGGATTTGTGCCTATAAGAAGAAACATCAAAGAGCTTGCTCCACCACCCCCTTGTGTGCGCATGCACACACGCACACATGAAGTAGAAGTTGTGTGAACACGCACATGATGGCCGCCTATAAGCCAAGAAAACAGGCCTCAGGGTAAAACCTACCTTGCCAGCAATGGCACCTTGGTCTTGAACTTCCCAGCCTCCAGACTGTGAGAAACAAATGTCTGTTGCTGAAGCCACCCAAGTCTATGGTATTTTGTTATGGCAACCCAGGCTGATTAAGACACATAGGTTATTTGTTTCCAGGTGTGTACTTTTGCAGACACTGGGAAGAAGCAGCTGAAGGCCCAGTCAGTTGTCAAAGTCACTCACTGACACTTAGAAGCACATCTCCCATTGTGTTCAACAGATACAGAACATTCCTAAGAACCACTTAGCTTGGGCCACCCAGCAGAGATGGGAGCAGAGTTCAAGGGCATTGTTGATACCCTCCTTCACTTTGGATAGGCCATGTTGGAAGTGACTGGCATTTGGGGGTTGTGGCAGGAGCTCTGTTGCTTCCTGTGTTGGCAGATGCCTGTCTTGAGAGGCCACACTCCAGCTCAGAGGCATAAGCTGCTATATGTGCCACCTCATTCCCCCTCCTGCCGGAGAGGACAGGGCTGCATAAGAGCAAAACCAAGCCACACCTGTTAAAGGTGTGAAGAAGGCATGTGAGGGAGTGAGGGGGCAGTGCTCGCTGGCGTACAGAGTGGCCAAGGTCTAGGGGTCAAGTGCTGCTTCCTAGACCCAGGGGGTGGGTGGTAGTGGCAAGGGGCTGTGCAGGCTCCTTCCAGCTACTCAGCTAGCCTGGTGGCATTCTGTCCATGGGGGAAGCTCATAACTGGTTCCCACAGTCAGAGGCCCAGTTATACCTTCTGAAAGTCATTTAAGTCCTTTGGGCCTCAGTTTCTCCATCTGAAAAAAAAAGAGTTTGGAGGAGATAATGCCGTTCCCACCTAGCTCTTAGAGCAGATGAATGCGTGGCAGAGTTGAAGGAGCCTTAGGGAACAGGCACTGTGAAAGCTGACTAGGCTGGAGGCATGGAGTTTTTGTTTGAATTCAGCATTTACAGTGTAGCTGGGCCAGCGTTTGTCCAATCCAGGCCCCTTTATAATGGGTTCACCACCCCCTGCGTTTCAGACAAGGATCCTCAACTGGGAAAATCTGTAGTCACCTTCCTGTCAATTTTTTACCTTCTAGCTCGGCCCCAGAACCACGTTGTCAGAGGATCAGAGGGGTGAGCAGCCTGGGCCTGCTTTTTCCCAGGGATCCCCATAGGAGTACCTCCAAGGACCACCCATCTTAGGATGGGAGGAAGTAGGGGTTTCAGGAACCCAAGGTCCAGAACCATGGGTCCTGTGCAGGACTCTCCAGTTATTTTGTGTGTTACTAAAATCAAGCTGTGGTGAGTGATTTCTCTGTGGCCTCTTACACAGTTTCAGGGGTGAAACCCCACTCCGAGTCATCTGTGGTGTTGCTGCAAGGCCCCCTCCAGCTTGCTTCTGGCCTAGATCTTAGACATGGCCTCCTCAAATCAGAGGCTGTGCCTGGAGTCAGTTGGTGCTAATCTTTTCACCCTTTGTCCTAGTCAGGAACCCCACTTTCCTTAGCTACATAGGGCTAGGAGGAAAGCTGTCATCTCTCAGACCAGGGCTTTGGGAGAGGCTGACCAGGCAAAAGAATGGCAGTGTTGGACTGAGAGGCCTGACCTGTACCAGTCTTGCCTAGGGCAGGAGACATGTCTGGAAAGCATGGGGGTCAGGAAGGTGGTCACTGGACAAAGCAGGGCCACGACTCGAACTGGAAGGAGCTATGATTGCTCCCATGATCTGTGCTAAACTGCCTCTGGAGGCTCTGGGGAACTGTGCCACAAAGTTTCACCAGGGAAATTTTCAAATGGATGCTGCACCCAGCACTACTCAGGACAAGTGTTTTCTGTCTAGCAGCCTCCTAGTCTCACAAGCTGCACATGGACATACACAACTCAAGGGAGCACTCCCCATGTTTACTCTCAGGCTCTCCTTGGGTGTGAGGGAGAGAACAGAGGGAGATGAGCTGTTCCTCCATTAGCCCATGGCCAGGCAGACGCCAGGGAAGAGGGTGGGAGGGAGAATCTGAAGGTTCTTGCTCTCAGGACTCCCACCGCTAGCACCCCAGCTTCAACCTTCTGGCTCTTCTTGGTGGCAGACTCCTTCCTGGGTGGCCCCAGAGAGACAGTGACGTTCTGCCTCATATCCTGAACACAGTGGCCCACACACTACTAGATGGCTGGGTACCTGGCTTGGGACACAGGGCAGCCTGTTCCCGGGGCTTCCTGGCTTTGCTGTGCACCTCTGCTGGGATGGCTACAGCCTCCCTCTCTCCAGCTGCCCAGCGCACACCAGCTTCCCCCTTGCGGGCGTAGGTAGAGGCACAGAGGGGTCAGAGCATGGTGTTCTTGTTGGCACAGGGTTCCTGCAACAGGAACAGCGCCAGACACAGTACATCTAGGAGCACCCTCCCTCCCCTCCTTTCCACAGGAATCTCTGCAAACACCTTTAGATCTGGGAAGGGAAGGGGACCTTCCAGATGTGGGCCTTCCTCTGCCCCTAAACACAGCCATCAGCAGCCCCAAAATTCAAAGTGGGTGGTGCTGGTCCCCTCTCATGCACTTTTCTGCCTCCACCAATAATGTCAGTAAGGTGGCCCCTAGCTGAGACAATCACAACCTTACCATTACTCCACAAAACTCGATGGTGCTTTGGTTTTTATTTGTTTACTTCTCTAACAAGAAGACAAATTAGCTTCACCTGTCTGGTCTGGGAAAGCGCAGAAGTTGCGTTTCTTTATGGGCTGGTGGGGTGTGGGAAGTCGGAAGAACACAACAGAGGTGCCCCAGCTAACACACATGGCACTCTCCAGACAAAGCCACTGCGACCCCCACATCAGCTCATTCCAGGTGGGCAGCACAGCACCCCTCACTGAGCAAGACTCAGTCTGTACATCATAGAACATTCTGTGCACAGACAGCTGAATATTCATGCTTTTTTCAACGGCATCAAAAATTTATCAATGTTCCTATTCCCAAACGCATTTTTTTTTCTGACCGGTAAGAGGATCGCAACCCTCGGCACAGTGTGGTCTGCACCACGCTGAGCCAGTGAGCGCACCGGCCATCCCTATATAGCATCTGAACCCTCAGCCTCGGCACTACCAGCGCCGCACTCTCCCGAGTGAGCCACGGGGCTGGCCCCCAAACGCATTTTATAATAAAGAAGAAAGAGTGTGATGAAAACTACCAGCCACAGTCCATGTGCTTCTTTGACTCCACTAGCAGCACGCTGCCCCATGCTGGCTAAGGCCCACTGTGGGGTCTTGAGTGTTTTTTGAAGACATGAAAGGGAAAGTAGCCTTGGAATGTTCCTGAGTGTGAGTGTAGTTCATCTTTGCCAAGATCACCAGGAAGGAAAGGTTGAGAGAGAAAAGCTGAGGGAGGAAGAGAGCGCCAGCCAGTACTGCAGCTTTGGGGCAAACTGCCTCCTGGAGGAAAGAAGGAGTTGGTCCTCTAAGATCTCAAAAATGTCTATAGCCTCTGGGGAGACCACAGCAAACTCCATCCCCACATCTCATAAGGGGCTAGACCAACCTTAATGCAAACTCTGTGGTTGGTAACTAGGACCCAATTAAATATTCCATAGAAGATACCAAATTATTGGGATGTTTTTCTGTTTTAATTGATGAGCAAGGCGGTGTTGAATGGCCCTCTGTGGCTTATCAAATCCAGTCCAAGTTCTCTGCCTGGCCTGGTCTGGCCTAGCTCATCTCTCTCCTCTCTTCATGCACTCTGCCCCCTGCCTCAGTGGGGCAGAAACATCAGGTTGGAGACAAGCCCTGGGTCTTTCTGCCTTCATAGAGTTGTCACTATGTCATACACCAGAATGTTCTTCTCTCCTGTCTCTGTAGTTCCAACTCGTGCCCACCAGGCCGAACCCATGTGTCCCAACTCCCACCTAGGCTGTATGTGGAGCATTAGCGTCCCTGCTCAGCTCCTGCTGTGCATGGGTCATTGCCCTGCTAAACTGAGCTGCAGCGAGCAGAGAGTGGGGCATCTTGGTGGGCCCATCGCACAGTGCCTTGCCGAGGGAGCCTTCCCTCTACAAATGCTGCAATGAACATCTGTGGAACCCAGGTCCTCAGTAAAAACCTGGAAAATGTTCCACAAAGAAAACCAGCTGCCTGAGGCAGGATCATCAAGTGGGAATTCCAGGACAACTGCCCAGCAGCTGGGAGGGTCCACACAGTCCCTGGGTCTGAAAGGTAGCCCCCTCTTCAGTTCTAGGGACTCAGGAAAGCCTTCCTCCCCTGCTCTGCTTCTGTTTAGCTCAGGTATAACTGATTTTAAGCTTCTGAACATTCACCACTAACCTTGCAGCCCTTCCTCAGGCTTCTTCCACTGGGGTGAGCTCCACAACGAGGGTCTGAAGGACCTGCTGGCATGCTCTGCAGTGGGAATTGCCACTTTCCTATGGGACTGTGAGGACAAAGGAATTTGGTGGATGAGACAGCAGGGTGTAAGTTGTGAAGTGCAAAGCCCCGTGCATGAGTTGGTGAGTGTCCCTTGTGGTGGCTCTACTTAGCCTCTGCAAATGCCTTTGTGGCACATGGAAGTGTGGATCACTGCAGTTAGATGGGCGGGAGAGAAGTGTACAGGGAATTGACAGTGACAATTAAATGCCAAGAGGCTTGAAACTCCTGGAGCCATGGATGTTTCCTGCCCAACTGGAGGCACTGACCCCAAAGGTCAAAAGGTAATTAACCACATGGTACCCTTGTTGGTGAAACAAAACCCACAACCCTACAGAATCAAAACATGTCAAATGCAGAGTGGCAAAGGTCAGCAGACAAGACAGACAAATTGCAATATTTAGAATAGTGCATTCAAATGTTTGTGTAATCTATTTCGAGCTCTAGCCTGTGGGGAAGACAGGTGAGAGAGGGGCGGGAAGTTTAGCGGACTGGGAGTGGGGCATCAATTCAGCAGAGAAATAGGCTAACTGGGTAAGAGCCAGGTTCATGGGAGATTTACACCCTGAACCTTGGAGCATTGTGGTCTGCTAGGAAAGCTGTCCTGGTTCTGCCCTCAGAATGGGATGTCTGTGGACAGCAGAGGACCCAGAACAGTGGATGGGGCCTCCCAGTTCAGTGCTGTTTTTTAATCTGTTTTTCTCACCTGTCGGCAGGCAGTGCTCACCAGTTTCCATCTGGAATGTGGTGTTGAGGAGGCACGACATTGAACTTTTAGGCTTCTACCTGCTAATCACTTCACCACTCCATGTCTCTGCTGACTCACAGGAACATAGGGGCAAAGATAAGATGCTTGCTTCAAAGTGGAACCAAGAAATGAATGAATGAACAAACATCAGTCTGTCTCCCTGCAGGTCTGAGTACTCTGCCCTCATTCTCAGCTCTAATGAAGACTTAGAGGGGGCACCTGCTTCCTGAGAGGATGGGCACACTACAGAGGCCACCCCCTCCTTATTGCCTGCACCTCCCCCTATCTCCTCTTCATTCAGTTGGATCCTCTCTCCTGCTCTTTTCTCAGGACACTTGGTCCCCTCCTTTAGCTACTGAACTTTTCCCTCTTAGGAGCAGGCACCTCTGAACTCTCAGACATGCAAGCTAATACTCAGACATCTGCCTGATGCCTCTGTTTCCGAAGTCTATCACCTTGGACACAATTGTCTATTCCCTCCACTGACACATGGGAGGGGTCAGGTGTGAATAAATGAGGGTGTGAATGAATGAAGAGATGCCCATACAGTACACCTTGTCTTGTGTTCCCAGGCACAGTCTGGGCTGGGCATACAGGAGGCATCAGGGTAGATCTACTGAACAATGGGCTTTCTACACCAGAGCTTTCCCAGGCCCCTCCTGAGGCACAAACACCTTTTTCCAGGCTCTGGGCACTTAACTCTAGGAGTTCTCTAGGTTAGGGCCAGCCTGTGAAGCTGTATATCATGGTAACACCTCAGGGAAAAGATATGATGGCTCCTGAAGGCCAGCACATAGATTGAGCTTCTTGATACCTGCTTCTCATACCTTACGGGGTCCAAGAACACCCAGAGTCTATTTTCTTGGTTGCTCAGGACTGGGGCATTGGCCTAAGCCCAGACATTGACCAGGAGCACAGGAAGGTACAAATGAAGGCAGTTTCTTTATCTGTATCTCAGGCTCATGGTTTCTTCTGTTCTTGCCCCACACACCCAACACCACTCATCTTGGGGTACCTGTAGTGGGCTCTCATTCAGATAGGAAGCTTTGTGCAACTCAAAGCCCCAGGGAAGCTCAGAGCAGGCAGGAGGGCCACTGGAGCTCCAGACATCCAGCCTGAAACTTTAGGTGGGACGTTGTTGAACTCAGTTCCTGTTGTCTTTTGCTCCCTGGTGCAAGGTTGCAGTACTGCAGCTCTCTGGTGGTCTCCCTTGTAACCAATGTAGTGAACATTCCCTGCCTCCCTACTCTGTGCCAAGCCCTATGTCAGACAGAATTTCATTCTCAAGATTTCAGTCCAGCCCTTGGTAACTCTTGATGAATTTCTCTCATCTACTATCCTCAAATGCCCTGAGATTCATGACTTCCTTTAGCCCCTTTGCCTCTGTCACAATTGATTGGTAAACCTTTAACCTTGGATGGACCCAACAATCTGTGGTCTGTGTGTCTGCACTTAAGCATCTCTATGCTACTAGAAAGAGTCACGCATGCCAGCAGATTGTGTACCCCTACACATTCATGATCTCCAGCCTCACCAAGGCACCCTTCACTGCTCAGAAGGACTTCAGTGTTGTGTGTCTTTCCAGTCTTGTCCTCAGAATGGTAATTTCCTCCCTCAAATTCCCCATATCTTGCCCCCTGCTTGCCTTGTCCATACTGTATTTAGAAGTTAGAAGATATGGAATAGAAATTCCCTCATCATCTCTTCATCAAGCCTCCCTCTTCCTTCCTCTGTGCTCAACCTTTCTTCCTTTCCTCAAGCTGAAACAGCGGACGTATTCCTTCTCCTCTCTAAAACCCATCTCTACTGCCCTCACCTCTGATCTATAAGCATCATAAGGTGGGGGCAGTGACTGAGTCCTCAGTATTTCCACAGTCCAGAGAAGAGAGTGGACAATCATTACATGCCTACTGAAAAAGGAATGAAAGAAATGGAGATGCTGCAATGGAAGCATGTAGTGGCTTGTCAAGTAAAGGTAAAAATGATGGAAAAACCATTTCTAGCTAAAAGGGGAGTATCAGCAGAGGCTCCTACTGGATCTCAACTCATAATGGATGTCACCAGGTAGTGAAGAAAGATGCACGGCACACAAACAGGAAGCAGCCATGGCAAAGGCCCAGGAGCTAGGAAAGGGTTGTAAACCCCACCTCATTCAATGGGCTACCACAACTTTCATGCTTCTGGATTGGTTGTTTTCTCCAACTTTAAAGCAATAAAAAAATAAGAAAGAGAAGTACAAACTTTCTTTCTAATCCCTGGATGAATGAGTGGGACTTTCTGTCTTTAAAAGAAATGGAAAGAATCACAAAGGTAAAACAAAGCAAAAGATTTACATTAAATAATAAACTTCTATATGCTAAAATATAAGCAACAATACAATGCAATCACAGCATGAATATGTGCTACATAATGTTCAAAGAATATATGAGAATCAATAAGAAAAACACTAAGATTGCAGCAGAAAAATGAAAGCACACAGAAATGTCACAAAAAATGAAGAGAATATGGTGAAAAAATGTGTGACAATAAAAACATGATCAAAAATATAAACTGAAACAGTGACATATTTTAATAAATTTTGCAGAGACAATTAAGTTCCAGTATTTCCTGCTGGCAAGGGTGAAGTTAAATGAACAGTTGTATGCACTGGGATTTGGAACAACCTTGCTGTAACAGCAGCTTGAATCTATGGAGTAAGATCCTTTAAAGGATTATACTCTTAAACCCAGTAATTTTACTGTAGGGATCCATAATTCTACTTTTGAGAAATAGATGTGTATTTACTTTTTAAAAAAAGATACTTTTAGAGACTCAAGATGGCAACGGGTCTGGAGCAGCCGTGCCAGGAGACAGCGCGACCCTGAGAAGTGTGCACTGTGATACCA